>NC_084609.1:2451000-2653500 GCF_033807715.1 Cololabis saira
GATTACTCCTACCCCCTACCTGGAGGAGTACCCGCTCCCTCCGATTACTCCTATCCCTTATCTGGAGGTAAAGTAATCTGATTACTATCCCCTAATGAATGCTGAAGGAGTACCCGCTCCCCCCGATTACTCCTATACCTTATCTGGAGGTAAAGTAATCTGATTACCCCCTACCTGAAGGAGTACCCGCTCCCTCCGATTACTCCTATCCCCTATCTGGAGGTAAAGTAGTCTGATTACTCCTACCCCCTACCTGAAGGAGTACCCGCTCCCTCCGATTACTCCTATCCCTTATCTGGAGGTAAAGTAGTCTGATTACTCCACCTGAAGGAGTACCCGCTCCCTCCGATTACCCCTATCCCCTACCTGGAGGTAAAGTAGTCTGATTACCCCTATCCCCTACCTGGAGGTAAAGTAATCTGATTACTATCCCCTAATGAATGCTGAAGGAGTACCCGCTCCCTCCTATTACTCCTATCCCTTATCTGGAGGTAAAGTAGTCTGATTACTCCACCTGAAGGAGTACCCGCTCCCTCCGATTACCCCTATCCCCTATCTGGAGGTAAAGTAGTCTGATTACTATCCCCTATCCCTTATCTGGAGGTAAAGTAATCTGATTACTATCCCCTAATGAATGCTGGAGGAGTACCCGCTCCCCCCGATTACTCCTATCCCTTATCTGGAGGTAAAGTAATCTTATTACTAATGCTGAAGGAGTACCCGCTCCCTCCGATTACCCCCATCCCCTACCTGGAGGTAAAGTAGTCTGATTACTATCCCCTACCTGGAGGTAAACCTGCTCCTGATTACCCCTATCCCTGATGACATCACTGATGACATCACTGATGACATCACTGAGTGATTAATAGACTGAATTTAAGACGTTATTCTTTTTTAACGTCATGTATTTTTTTGTATGTTTTTGTCCAGTTTCGTTATAAAAGGAGAGTTTATACGCAGAGCTACGTGGACGACAAGCAGCTAGCAAAGCTGCACACCAAGGTAACACACCTGTAAACACACACCTGTACACACACACACACACACACACACACACACACACACACACACACACACACACACACACACACACACACACACACTCACACACACACACACACACACACACACACACACACACACACACACACACAAACACACACACACACACACACACACACACACACACACACACACACACACACACACACACACACACACACACACACACCTGTAAATACACAAGACCCGCCATTGCTGCAAATAAAATAAAAGCTGCAAATATAAAGAAACGACGCAAATAAAAAAGCCCCAACGGAAGTGAATTACCAGGGACTATTTTTGCCGATGCACCGGTGTTAAATTAAACATTAAAAATGACACGTAGCAACGTTGAACACTAACCTTTTCACTTATTTTCTCGTTCGTTGTTCTTCTTATTCCTCGCTCTTCTTATTTCTTCCTTTTCACTTACGTCCTCTTCGTCTTCTTCTTCTCCTCTCACGTAAAAAACACCCTGGTGCATCAGCAGAAATAGTCCCCGGTAATTCACTTCCGTTGTGGCTTTTTTATTTGCGTCCTTTTTTTTATTTGCAGTGATTCTTTTATTTGCAGCAGCGTTTCTTTTATTTGCAGCGTTTCTTTTTAATGCAACATTTCTTTTATTTGCAACATTTCTTTTTATTTGCAGCGTTTCTTTCATTTGCAGCGTTTCTTTTTATTTGCAGCATTTCTTTTTATTTGCAGCAGCGTTTCTTTTATTTGCAGCGTTTCTTTTATTTGCAGCGTTTATTTTATTTGCAGGGTTTCTTTTATTTGCAGCGGTGTTTCTTTTATTTGCAACGTTTCTTTTTATTTGCAGCGTTTCTTTTTATTTGCAGCAGCGTTTCTTTTATTTGCAGCGTTTCTTTTTATTTGCAGCAGCGTTTCTTTTATTTGCAGCGTTTCTTTTTATTTGCAGCAGCGTTTCTTTTATTTGCAGCGTTTCTTTTTATTTGCAGCAGCATTTCTTTTATTTGCAGCGTTTCTTTTTATTTGCAGCAGCGTTTCTTTTATTTGCAGCGTTTCTTTTTATTTGCAGCGTTTCTTTTATTTGCAGCGTTTATTTTATTTGCAGCGGTCTCGGCCAGCGTAGTACATGACGGGAAAACACGTATTCCTCCCAAGACGAAGCTAAACCTGGAACAGTTTTTAAACATTCTTTTCTTTTAAACATTCTTCTTTTAAAAAAGATAATAAAAACACAAAAAAACTTGAAACTTTCTCCGTATCTGGTTCCTCCAGGCCAACCTGAAGCGCTTCATGGAACACACACCTGTACACACACCTGTACACACACCTGTACACCTGTAATGGTTTTTAATCGTTCTTGTATGTTATTTCAGGCCAACCTGAAGCGCTTCATGGAACATGTTCACCAGAAGAATGTTGAGAAACTCTCCAAGTGGCTGGAGAAAGGTCTGGACCCCAACTTCCACGACTCGGACAGCGGAGGTGAGAACGTAGTAGCCACCACTTCCAGGAAGTAGCCACATCTTGCAGGAAGTAGCTAGAGCCACATTCAGCACATCTGGATGTAAAATGAAATGAAAGACGACAGCGTGGCGTCAACGTGACATCAGATCACAGATGAGTTTAGTTTAGTTTAGTGTATTTAAGGATCCCCATTAGAAGCACACAAATGTGACTCTAGATCAAATGATTCCCAGAGTTCAGAGGTCAAACGCTGCCTGATGGAAGAGATAACGCTGAATCATCCAATTAGACTCTAACATAAAAAAATGTTAAGAATTGTGACCAATGAGATAGAAGCAGCAAGCTAGCTGGCGACCGCTGTCTGGGTTAATGCTAAATAACGGTAAATTATATAATATTTTAAGGACAAAAACCATAAAACTCAAAGCTAGATGTATCTCTTTGGTAACCATGTGGAAATATTTACCGTATCGGCCCCAAAATCAGACTGAAATAAAACTGAAAAAGTGTTGGTCGTCTTCCATTCAGTCTGTAGCTAGAACAGTCTCATAATTCACAAATGCACAGAACAATTCACACGTGCGTAGGACAAGATACACAAATGCATTTTTGATGCTACACAAATATAACCTGATTTACAAACGTTTTTTTTTGTCTGTGACCTGCGCTGGATTTGCGTGGGACGTTTGTGACTTTTGAGACTTTTGAGAATTTTGAGACTTTTGAGACTCCCCTGACGAGACTCGATCCACAAATACGTTTTTTTTTTAACATGGAAGGATCTGCAATCAATCAGATGTCTTCCTTTGTTTCAGCCAATCATAAGAGAGCACTCCACGCTAGGGTTGCCACCTTTCAGAAATAGAAATAAAGGACGCCCTGATTTCAGCAGCGCAGGAGCCAAAAAAAAAAAGCCCCTAAACTTCTAAACTGAATAAAAATGTGTTTATTTTATATGAAAAAACTAAATGCTTTGATTTAAAGTTTAAAGTGCTTTAATAGCATTGAACTTGCATGACTGTACAGACAGACAACCATACTAGCAACTGAAATATCCTCCTATTCTACGTATGTAACATCAGCCCAGATGTAGAATATAGATACAGTTGAAGAATATGGTGTAAAGGTTCATTTATTTCAATAATTCAACTAGAATATGGTGTAAAAGTGAATTTATTTCAATAATTCAACTAGAATATGGTGTAAAAGTTAATTTATTTCAATAATTCAACTAGAATATGGTGTAAAAGTTAATTTATTTCAATAATTCAACTAGAATATGGTGTAAAAGTTAATTTATTTCAATAATTCAACTAGAATATGGTGTAAAAGTAAATTTATTTCAATAATTCAACTAGAATATGGTGTAAAAGTTAATTTATTTCAATAATTCAACTAGAATATGGTGTAAAAGTTAATTTATTTCAATAATTCAACTAGAATATGGTGTAAAAGTTAATTTATTTCAATAATTCAACTAGAATATGGTGTAAAAGTTAACTTATTTCAATAATTCAACTAGAATATGGTGTAAAAGTTAACTTATTTCAATAATTCAACTAGAATATGGTGTAAAAGTTAATTTATTTCAATAATTCAACTAGAATATGGTGTAAAAGTTAATTTATTTCAATAATTCAACTAGAATATGGTGTAAAAGTTAATGTATTTCAATAATTCAACTAGAATATGGTGTAAAAGTTAATGAAAATACGGTACAAATCGCGTCCCGTATTAGTTCAATACGGGACGCAACATTTTTTTCTCAAATAAAGGACAATTCTGTATTTTACGGGACGGGTGGCAACCCTAACCCCACCTGGGGGACGATTTACTCTAAACCAATCAGATTAAAGGGGCGGAGACTCCTGCTGTTTGAACTGCGTTCACTTAGAAAAGTGATTAATATTTGGAGTTGGTGGAGTAAAGATAAATAAACCAGACAGTAAAGATAAATAAACCAGACAGTAAAGATAAATAAACCAGACAGTAAAGATAAATAAACCTGACAGTAAAGATAAATAAACCAGACAGTAAAGATAAATAAACCTGACAGTAAAGATAAATAAACCAGACAGTAAAGATAAATAAACCAGACAGTAAAGATAAATAAACCTGACAGTAAAGATAAATAAACCAGACAGTAAAGATAAATAAACCAGACAGTAAAGATAAATAAACCTGACAGTAAAGATAAATAAACCAGACAGTAAAGATAAATAAACCTGACAGTAAAGATAAATAAACCAGACAGTAAAGATAAATAAACCAGACAGTAAAGATAAATAAACCAGACAGTAAAGATAAATAAACCAGACAGTAAAGATAAATAAACCAGACAGTAAAGATAAATAAACCAGACAGTAAAGATAAATAAACCAGACAGTAAAGATAAATAAACCAGACAGTAAAGATAAATAAACCAGACAGTAAAGATAAATAAACCAGACAGTAAAGATAAATAAACCAGACAGTAAAGATAAATAAACCAGACAGTAAAGATAAATAAACCAGACAGTAAAGATAAATAAACCAGACAGTAAAGATAAATAAACCAGACAGTAAAGATAAATAAACCAGACAGTAAAGATAAACTAGACAATTTCCTCGCAGAAATTCCGAGAGTGCCACGGCGGCTGCTGCACATTTGTGTACATTATTGCATTTTGCAAGCAATAAAGGTGAAGGACTCACATATCGGCCAATCAGAAGAAGGGGCGGGGCTAATTTTCACCAATGAAGTCAAGGACTCAAAACTAAGTCCAATGACACCACCCATGACCCTGTATGTCAAACCATTCAAAAGATATTGGACTTTAACGTATCGGCCAATCAGAAGAAGGGGCGGGACTAATTTGTATATATAATATACAAATGTAAATATTTATATGTATAATAATAATAATATATATATCCCATGAACCTGTTCCCAGCAGGACTGGGGATCATCTAAGGTCAAAAGGTCAGGGTTCAGATTTCTCTATTTTCCAGGTTAAAGTATATGAAGTCTGTACTGACTGGGTCATGTGACCAGGTCTGGGTCAGTCTAATCAGTACAGCTGAGCTCTGGTTGCTAGGGGCAACAACAACCTCGACATGAGGAAGGTTCCGGGTTGGTTGTGAGAAAACCCCAGATTTTGCCTTGTGACAAGTTCTCAAACAACTCTGATTTGTGAGAAAACCGTAGCTCCTAGCAGAAAGATAAAGACATCGTGAGAGACACAGAACCTGGCAGATTCTGACAATCTTAATTTTATTCAGATATTCCTTAAAATGTGTTAGTAACGGCAGTGAGAAAAACAAAGTGAGATTTTTTTGAAGAAAACTTTTGATTATATTGCATTAAATGGGGACTGAGGCAGGAATTGGCGCAGGTTTAACCCTCCCTGTTTAAATTTTGTGCATACCCCGCCTGTCAAAGTCACATTTTATGAATCCCAACATCGATGTCTACATTCTGACCAAAAATTATCTGTCCAGCTTTTACGGTTTGGCCGTGAGCTCGAGTTACAAATAAAAATTAAAGTCATTTTTTTACTGTCTCTGCCACTCTAGAAAATTAAAGCTCCACTCTAAATTTGACAAAAAAGTTATTTCCAGTCCTCGCTTGAGGGCTCATATCTTGAAAAGTGTACATTTTAGGAAAAAACAGTTTCTACGTGCAAGTATGAGAAAGATACGTGACTCAGAAAAAAGGTGATTTTTTTTTTTAACTTCCTTCCAGCCACAGTGTTACATTCTGCCCCATTCACTTACATGGGAAAATCTCCCCATTAGTTTGGAAATTTGGAAATGTTTTTGCACTTCGTGCAAAAACTATTTGTGCCATCGCTCTGAAAATCCACAGGACTGTAGTTAAATTCAGGGCCTACAACTTTCTAAATCGCTTCAGAATTTTTCGAGTAACGGTGTGCGAGTGGTGAGGCCCCAAAGTTCTCCCAATGCGTTACGGATGGCGCTAAAAGTGCACGTTTTTGCACGTTGCGCAAAAACGTGCATGCCAATCGCTAATAAAAGTCATACCAATCTATTCCCACTTAAGGCGCACGTTTCTACGTTTTTACTTTTCGCGTTTTCTCAAAGCTGCGGGACTAGTTACGCACCGAAGTTTGTCCGGAAAATGAATAATAAACGCGCAGGATAACATTAGTTACACACTACTCCTCCATCGCTATTGCATAGCGATGGAGGAGGAGAATAAACAAGACAGCAACACGGGTGGAGAGGAAATCACTGCTCTGCTTTTATTCTGATCTCGTAAAGAAAACGAGATGTTTGTCGGACCGTTCAACCAGAATCAGTCTCCTGTGTCTCTGTCTCTCAGTCTCCTGTAACTTTGTCTTCCAGAGTGTCCCCTGACGTTTGTCCTTGTCCCTACAGAGTGTCCCCTGACGTCTGTCTTTGTCCAACAGAGTGTCCCCTGACGCTGGCCGTCCAGCTGGAGGACAGCTGTGACATCATCAAGGTCCTCCGGAGTGGGGGGGCGCACCTGGACTTCAGGACGAGGGACGGAATCACCGCCCTGCACCGGGCGGTGCTGTGTAGGAACAGCCCCGCCCTCACGGTGAGGCCCCGCCCCCTTAAACTAGCCCCGCCCTCACGGTGAGGCCCCGCCCCCTTAAACTAGCCCCGCCCTCACGGTGAGGACACGCCCCCTTAATGTAGCCCCGCCCCTTTATACTAGCCCCGCCCCCTCAGTCTAAACACTGCTCTGTAGGAACAGCCCCGCCCTCACGGTGATGCCCCGCCCCCTTAGACTAGCCCTGCCATAAAGGATCTCCATTAGCGGACGCCACAACCAAAGCTCGTCTTCCTGGGGTCCAGACAATAAAATACTAAATCAAACATACAATCTCAATTCATAAAGTACATTAAAAACATTTTAAATAAAATTACAATTAAGAAATAAAGAAAAACATCACACAAATCAAACATAATTTGATGAATAAAGTACTGTCATCTGCATAGAGTCAGATTTAGGGAACATACTCCACCACTATTTGCCCCCCGAGTGTTATATAAATGAATATTTGAACAATAAGTTACATTATTATAGAGAAATGTTAATAATTCTATGGTAACATGTAGGTAAGTAGAAATCCTCAACCCTCAGCCAGGAGAGACGTTCATGCATTTCTGCAGGACTGGTTATTTGAGAACGACCAGGAAAAACCAGGAACAACCAGGAACAACCTGGTCCTGGTTCTGGTTCTGGTCCTGGTTCTGGTCCTGGTTCTGGTCCTGGTCCTGGTTCTGTTCCTGGTCCAGACCCTGCTGGACCTGGGGGCCTCCCAAGGACAGCCGAGGCCTGACCCCCCTGTAACCTTGTCCTCTCTGTTTCCCTGGTTCCTGGTCCTGGTCCTGGTCCTGGTCCTTCCTCGGGTCCCGGTCCTGGTCCAGACCCTGCTGGACCTGGGGGCCTCCCCGGACTACAAGGACAGCCGAGGCCTGACCCCCCTGTACCACTCCTCCATGGTGGGCGGCGCCCCCTACTGCTGCGAGCTGCTGCTGCAGGACCACGCCTCCATCGGTACGGAGTCCTCTGATTGGTTGTTATTTTATTACCACGCCTCCATCGGTACGGAGTCCTCTGATTGGTTGTTATTTTATTACCACGCCTCCATCGGTACGGAGTCCTCTGATTGGTTGTTATTTTATTACCACGCCTCCATCGGTACGGAGTCCTCTGATTGGTTGTTATTTTATTACCACGCCTCCATCGGTAGAGACTCCTCTGATTGGTTGTTATTTTATTACCACGCCTCCATCGGTAGAGACTCCTCTGATTGGTTGTTATTTTATGACCACGCCTCCATCGGTAGAGACTCCTCTGATTGATCAAGA
Organism: Cololabis saira; assembly: GCF_033807715.1. Taxonomy (NCBI): domain Eukaryota; kingdom Metazoa; phylum Chordata; class Actinopteri; order Beloniformes; family Belonidae; genus Cololabis; species Cololabis saira. The sequence continues at coordinate 2,459,320 of NC_084609.1, forward strand.
AAAAAGTAGAAATTTCGAGATTAATGTTGAAATGTCGAGAAAAAAGTTGAAATTTCGTCAATAAAATTGAAATTTCGAGAAAAAAGTCAAAATGTTGAGAAAAAAGGCGAAATGTCGAGGAAAAAAGTCAAAATTTCGATAAAAAAGTCGAAATGTTGAGAAAAAAGTAAAAATTTCAATAAAAAAGTCAAGATTTCGATAGAAAAGTCGAAATGTCGATAAAAAAGTCAAAATTTCGTGAATAAAGTTGAAATGTCAAGAAAAAAGTGATTGGTTGATGTTATTTTATTACCACGCCTCCATCGGTAGAGACTCCTCTGATTGGTTGTTATTTTATTACCACGCCTCCATCGGTAGAGACTCCTCTGATTGGTTGTTATTTTATTACCACGCTTCCATCGGTACGGACTCCTCTGATTGGTTGTTATTTTATTACCACGCCTCCATCGGTAGAGACTCCTCTGATTGGTTGTTATTTTATTACCACGCCTCCATCGGTACGGACTCCTCTGATTGGTTGTTATTTTATTACCACGCCTCCATCGGTACGGACTCCTTTTATTGGTCAAGAAAAAAGGTGAAATGTCGACAAAAAAGTCAAAATTTCGAGAAAAAAGTCGAAATGTTGACAAAAAAGTCAAAAATTCGTGAATAAATTTGAAATGTCAAGAAAAAAGTCAAAATTTCATGAATAAAGTCGAAATGTTGACAAAAAAGTCAACATTTCGAGAAAAAAGGCGAAATGTCGAGAAAAAAGTCAAAATTTCGAGAAAAAAGTCAAAATTTCGAGAAAAAAGTCGAAATGTCCAGAAAAAAGCCAAAATTTCGTGAATAAAGTTGAAATGTCGAGAAAAAAGTCAAAATGTTGACAAAAAAGAGAAAAAAGTCGAAATGTCGAGATTAATGTTGAAGTACAATTTGATAAAAAAGTTGAAATGTTGAGAAAAAAGTCAAAATTTTGTGAATAAAGTTGAAATGTCAAGAAAAAAGTCGAAATGTCGAGATTAATGTTGAAGTACAATTTTGAGAAAAAAGTCGAAATGTCAAGAAAAAAGTCAAAATTTTGTGAATAAAGTTGAAATGTTGATAAAAAAGTCAAAATTTTGATAAAAAAGTCGAAATGTCGAGAAAAAAGTCAAAAATTCGTGAATAAATTTGAAATGTCATGAAAAAAGTGATTGGTTGTTATTTTATTACCACGCCTCCATCGGTACGGACTCCTCTGATTGGTCTTTATTTTATTACCACGCCTCCATCGGTACGGACTCCTCTGATTGGTTGTTATTTTATTACCACGCCTCCATCGGTAGAGACTCCTCTGAATGGTTGTTATTTTATTACCACGCCTCCATCGGTAGAGACTCCTCTGATTGGTTGTTATTTTATTACCACGCCTCCATCGGTAGAGACTCCTCTGATTGGTTGTTATTTTATTACCACGCCTCCATCGGTAGAGACTCCTCTGATTGGTCCATGTTATTTTATTACCACGCCTCCATCGGTAGAGACTCCTCTGATTGGTTGTTATTTTATTACCACGCCTCCATCGGTAGAGACTCCTCTGATTGATCAAGAAAAAAGTAGAAATTTCGAGATTAATGTTGAAATGTCGAGAAAAAAGTTGAAATTTCGTCAATAAAATTGAAATTTCGAGAAAAAAGTCGAAATGTTGAGATTAATGTTGAAGTACAATTTTGAGAAAAAGTTGAAGTGTCGAGAAAAAAGTCGAAATGTTGAGAAAAAAGTCGAAATGTCGAGGAAAAAAGTCAAAATTTCGATAGAAAAGTCGAAATGTCGAGAAAAAAGTAAAAATTTCGATAAAAAAGTCGAAATGTTGAGAAAAAAGTAAAAATTTCAATAAAAAAGTCAAAATGTCGAGAAAAAAGTCGAAATGTCGAGAAAAAAGTCAAAATTTCGTGAATAAAGTTGAAATGTCAAGAAAAAATTTGAAATGTCGAGATTAATGTTGAAGTACAATTTTGAGAAAAAAGTTGAAATGTCGAGAAAAAAGTAAAAATTTCGTGAATAAAGTTGAAATTTCGAGAAAAAGTAAAAATTTCGTCAATAAAGTTGAAATTTCTAGAAAAAACTCAAAATGTCAAGATTAATGTTGAAGTACAATTTCGATAAAAAAGTGTAAATATCGAGTAAAAAGTTGAAATTTTGATGAAAAAGTTGAAATTTTGAGAAAAAAGTTGAAATTCTGAGAAAATAGTTGAAATGGCGAGAAAAAAGGCGAAATGTTGAGAAAAAGGCGAAATGTCGAGATTAATGTTCAAGTACAATTTCGATAAAAATGTCGAAATGTCGATAAAAAAATTCAAAATTTCCTGAATAAAGTTGAAATGTCGACAAAAAAGTCGAAATGTTGAGATTAATGTTGAAGTACAATTTCGATAAAAAAAGGTGTAAATATCGAGAAAAAAGTCGAAATTTCGACTTTATTCACAAAATTTCGAGTTTATTCTTAAAATTGTGTTTCAACATGCTATGTATTCCTGCTGCTGTGCTGACGGTGGTTGTTGTTGCCATGGTTACAGGCATCACGGATGAGAACGGCTGGCAGGAGATCCACCAGGTGAGACCCCGCCCCCTCAGGTGAACCGGTCCAGGTACGAGCTCCGTATGAACCTTAACTCTAAACTCTTAACTCTATAAACCCTTAAAAACCTGCAGGCCTGCCGCTTCGGCAACGTGCAGCACCTGGAGCACCTGCTGTTCTACGGGGCCGACATGAGCTCCCAGAATGCATCAGGAAACACGGCCCTGCACCTGTGTGCTCTGTACAACCAGGTAACACTCACACTCTTCTTTATTCATTCATTTATTCATTTATTAGGAATTCCCATGAGTTCTCACCAATGTTGGGACTAACAGTAACTCTGTTAGTTTTGCAGTAACTAATACTCTAACTCAGCGGTTCTAGACCTTTTTTCCTTGTTCCTACTTGTGTGTAAGACCAGCCGCCCCCGACCCGTACGTACCAGCACCAAAAGAGTAAAGTGATTCGTTAAAAATCTTTAACTGAAAAACATTAACATTAATTATGTTTTTTGATACATTTCTCTTTGGTTTACCCTGTACAGATATTACTTTTTTTTCCTCACCTTCATTTTGTGTCACAAATGTATCAAATACGCACAAAAACATAAAATCATTTCTGAAAAATGTCTCTTTTAATATGAGAGCAACATTTTTCTACATGTTTCCTTCAACAACTGTCAGAGTAGTAGTATGAATAAATAAAATACTACGCGGGTTTATACAGACTTGGATTACAGTATTCCATTAGGTTTGTTATTATGATTTTTTTATTTATTTAACATGCGCAAATATAATTTTTACAACTATATATCCTCAAAGCAGACAAAGATTTGCGCCCCCAGAGATCTCTGGCGCCCCCCAGGGGGGGGGAGGACCCCAATACTCTAACGCATTACTTTTTAAATTCAGTAACTCAATTACCGTTACCAAGCGCAGTGTTGTGCATGAACGCGTTCAAATGAACGCGTTCATTGAACACGTTCATTTCTGTGAGAACGTTGAACTGAACGCAACATATTTACAAATAAAGAACTTGAACGTGAACTTGTTAATTCTGCAGATCACGAACTGGAATTTGAACTGTTCAGATTATGTGAGTTTCAGCTTCACTGTTTAGGTCCAATTATTACAGAATAATCCTTCTTATTTCATCAGCGGACGGCGCGCACATTTTTAAAATGCTCGACGAGCCCGGTGCAGTCTTTACGAATGTAGCTGATTTATGGTTCCGCGTTTCACCTACGTACGCGGCGTGCGGACCGTATGGTTCGCTTCGCCGCGTACCTTACGCCGTAGTCTTCGCCGTCGATTTAACGTGGAACCATAAATCAGCCTTGACGGGTGAAGAGAGACGTTGCAGTCGCAGCATCAGATGATGATCCGCTTATCATTATCTGCAGGAATTTTACACACCGTCTCCCAAAGAGTCTGACGGTAGAAATGTAACCTTTCTGTGAAGATTATGTCCTCCTGCGCTGAGAAAACAAGTCAGAGCGTCGTGCTCGTCAACTTCAAATTAGAAACATCATGTGGAGTTAAAGCATCAGTGTGAGGAAATATCTGCGAGTCCTTAACAATAAAAAAAGTTCCCAGAAAGACCAAGAGGTCTGATTTCCCAGTGACAGGTAGACACATTGATAATGCACTACAATGTTGGAGATTTACAGCCTCTGAATAAAGTTGAAACGCCACTAGGACAATACATGATTGTTTACAGCAGGGTCTCCAACCCTGTCCTGCATGTTTTACATGTTTCTGCATCATCACACCTGATTCTAATTAATGGCCGTCATCAGCTTGTCATCCAGGTCTGCACAAGTCTGTTAATGACAGTCATTTATATCAGGGTTCTGAGGGGAAATATCTAAAACATGCAGGACAGGGTCCTGAGGACCAGGGCTGAAGACCACTACAACAGTTTTAGGATAGGGGGGCATTTCATTCGTACTTCTCACCTAAACATATTGAAATGAACTGAATTTGAACTAGTTCAAAATGAAAATGGTGAACTGTGAACGTGAACTGTTCATTTTTAAACTATGTGAACTGAACTTTGAACTAGTTCATGAGAAGTAGGAACTTGCACAACACTGACCAAGCGGTCGTTACTCCGTTATTTCTGCAGCTACAGTGAAGCTTTCTCTGCACTAGGAGACCAGAGGAAACGTAGTGTTTATTCAGAAACATGACGGTCGTGGCCGAGAGAGAAAGAGTTTCACAACGTGGAGATTCTGTCATTACAGTAATCCCTGGTTTTTCACGGGGGTTACGTTCCAAAAAGAACCCGTGATAAGTGAAATCTGCGAAGTAGCAACCTTTTATTTTATAAAAGGCTTCAAATTGTGGAGATCAGCCAGTATGTCCCTGCTCTTCTTCTGAGCCGCTGATCCCGACTCCTAAAGCCTCTAAAGGTGCAGGCGAGTTTTAGAGAGAAGAACATAGTTATGGGTCGTTGTTGTCGATCTTTTTACTTCTTATAAACCCACATGCCACCATGGATTATATCTGAGACTGTAATGAACGATTCCTCGACGGTTCCTGAGCTGCTGCTGAAGCTCATTGGCCGTCCTCAGCTTGTTGCTAAGCAACCAACGTTATTGACACAGGAAGTGAAGAAGGAGAGTAGCAACCTATAATGTTAAAATTTCCTATAATTTAAAAATTTCCTGAAAATGTAATAAAATTTGCACCTAACTCAATCGAAAATGTAATAAAACCCAATAATGTAATAACTTCAATAATGTAATAACTTGCCCAATAATGTAATTAAAGATCCTGACTGATATTGTAATAACATTTTTACCAATAATGTAATACCTTATTACGTTATTGGGAATTTATTACATGCTACTCAAAGTCTGTAATTTAACCCAATATTCATTCTAGTGTTTCAAATCCAGCGTATAAAACATTTTTAGATAATTAAAACACAAAATGTAGAACTCTGGACTGAAAATTAACATAATATTACATTATTTGTCAAGTATTACATTATCAGTTTTGGAGAAGAAAAAAAAGACCCACCTGAAAATGTAATAAATTCCCAATATTTTATTCCATTATTGGTGAAGTTATTACATTATTGGATTTTATTACATTTTCGATTGAGTAAAGTGCAAATTTTATTACATTTTCTGGCGTTATTACATTTTCAGGAAATTAAGACATTATAGGAAATTATTAAATTATAGGAAATTATTACATTTTAGGAAATTATTACATCATAGGAAATTATTACATTATAGGAGATTATTACATTATAGGAGATTATTACATTATAGGAGATTATTACATTATAGGAGATTATTACATTATAGGGTGCTACAAGGAGAGTGTTTAGGAGGTTATGGGAGGTCTTTAGTTTTCTTTAGGTGCTTTCAGGAGACGTAGAACGTCACAAAAACTGGGATATTAATTATTTTGGAAACACCAATGACAGAGCTGTCAGGGTTTATCTGCAGCCTGTGCAAAAAAAAAGAAAATTAAAGCTGCAAGCAGCGATGAACGGGCCCTCGCACTCACGGCCACCGCCCCCCATAAGCATATCAGAAACGACACCACCCAGGACTCTCTATGTCAAACCATTCAAAAGTTATAGCAGAAAAAAGGGACAACCAATTAGAAGAAGGGGCGGGGCTAATTCAGGCCAATGAAGGTCAAGGACTCCATACAGAATCTGATGACACCACCCACGACTCTCTTTGTCAAACCATTCCAAAGTTATAGCAGAAAATCGGGACAACCAATCAAAAGAAGGGGCGGGGCTAATTAAGGCCAACGAAGCTTAAGGACTCATTACAGAGTCCCATGACACCACCCACGACTTCCTATGTCAAACCATTCAAAAGTTATGGCAGAGAATAGTATTCTAGGGGGCGCTGTTGAGCCGTTAGGCTACGCCCATTAATACAAACCATGAAATATCAAATTTATCACCAGGTCTGGCTTGCATGCGAAATTTGGTGACTTTTGGAGAACTATCAAATATGGACCAATCACATGGAGGGGGGGCGAACCTTTTGGCGTCTAGCGTCGCCACGGTAACCCTTTGAAAGAGAAAAGTAATGCGTGATGTCGCAGGATGGAGACGCACATTTTGATGTATAACACACCTGGGCGCACGTTACGGTTCGGGCTGAATTAACTGCCGAAGGAATGGAATAAATTTCGCCAAAATGACACAATTTATTCAAAATGGCCGACATCCTGTTCGGTTTCGGCCATGGCTCCAAGAGACTTTTCTTTAAGTTGTGCCATGATACAGGTGTGTAGCGATTTTCGTGCATGTACGTCAAACCGTATTGTGGGGCTTGAGGCCCAAAGTTTTCCGGGGGGCGCTGTTGAGCCATTTTGCCACGCCCATTAATGCAAACCATGAAATATCAAATTTATCGCCAGGCCTGGCTTGCATGCCAAATTTGGTGCATTTTGGGGAACTATCAAATATGGACCAATCAGATGAAGGGGGGGGTGCGCTTGTTGGCGTCTAGCGTCGCCACGGTAACACTTTTGAAAGAGAAAAGTAATGCGTGTAGTCGCAGGATGGAGACGCACATTTTGATGTATAACACACCTGGGTTCACGATACGGTTCGGGCTGAATTAACTCTCGAAGGAATGGCATATATTGCTCCAAAATTACGCGATTAATTCAGAATGTTCAAAATGGCCGACTTCCTGTTCGGATTCGGCCATGGCGCCAAGAGACTTTTCTTTTAGTTGCTACATGATACAGGAGTGTACCAATTTACGTTCATGTACGTCAAACCGTATTATGGGGCTTGAGGCGCAAAGTTTTCTCTGTCTGAACCAACCAGATGAAGGGTGGGCGCGCTTTTTGGCGTCTAGCGTCGCCACGGTAACGCTTTTGAAAGAGAAAAGTAATGCGTGGTGTCGCAGGATGGAGACGCACATTTTTATGTATAACACACCTGGGTGCACGTTACGGTTCGGGCTGAATTAACTGCCGAAGGAATGGCATAAATTTCGCTAAAATGACACAATTAATTCAAAATGGCCGACATCCTGTTCGGTTTCGGGCATGACCCCAAGAGACTTTTGTTTAAGTTGTCCCATGATACAGGTGTGTACTGATTTTCGTGCATGTACGTCAAACCGTATCGTGGGGCTTGAGGCACAAAGTTTTCAAGGGGGCGCTGTTGAGCCATTTTGCCACGCCCATTAATGCAAACCTTTAAATATCAAATTTTTCGCCAGGCCTGACTAGGGTGCAAAATTTGGTGACTTTTTGGGAATGTTAAGGGGGGCAAAAAGGCCTTCACTTTGTCAGGAAAATAATAATAATAATTAAAGCTGCAAGCAGCGATGAACGGGCCCTCGCACTCACGGCTACCGCCCCCCATAAGCATATCAGAATGACACCACCCATGACTTCCTATGTCAAACCATTCAAAAGATATAGCAGAAAAAAGGGACAACCAATCAGAAGAAGGGGCGGGGCTAATTCAGGCCAATGAAGGTCAAGGACTCCATACAGAATCTGATGATACCACCCACGACTCTCTATGTCAAACCATTCAAAAGTTATAGCAGAAAATCGGGACAACCAATCAGGAGAAGGGGCGGGGCTAATTTTCACCAATTATGGTCAAGGACTCAATACCGAGTCCCATGACACCACCCACGACTCTTTATGTCAAACCTTTCAAAAGTTATGGCAGAGAAAAGTATTCTAGGGGGCGCTGTTGAGCCGTTAGGCCACGCCCATTAATGCAAACCATGAAATATCAAATTTATCGCCAGGCCTGGCTTGCATGCAAAATTTGATGACTTTTGGGGAACTATCAAATATGGACCAATCAGATGAAGGGGGGCACGCTTTTTGGCGTCTAGCGTCGTCACGGTAACACTTTTGAAAGAGAAAAGTAATGCGCGTAGTCGCAAGATGGAGACACACATTTTGATGTATAACACACCTGGGTGCACGTTACGGTTCGGGCGGTATTAATTGCCGAAAGAATGGCATAAATTGCGCCAAAATTACACAATTAATTCAAAATGGCCGACTTCCTGTTCGGTTTTGGCCATGGCGCCAAGAGACTTTTCTTTAAGTTGCGACATGATACAGGTGTGTGCTGATTTCCGTGCATGTACGTCAAACTGTATTGTGGGGCTTGAGGCACAAAGTTTTTCGGGGGGCGCTGTTGAGCCATTTTGCCACGCCCATTAATACAAAACATGAAATATCAAATTTATCTCCAGGCCTGCCTTGCATGCAAAATTTGGTGACTTTTGGGGAACTATCAAATATGGACCAATCAGATGAAGGGGGGGTGCGCTTGTTGGCGTCTAGCGTCGCCACGTTAACACTTTTGAAAGAGAAAAGTAATGCACGTAGTCGCAGGATAGAGACGCACATTTTGATGTATAACACACCTGGGTGCACGTTACGGTTCGGGCCGTATTAATTCTCGAAGGAATGGCTCATATTGCTCCAAAATTACGCGATTAATTCAGAATGTTCAAAATGGCTGACTTCCTGTTCGGTTTCGGCCATGGCGCCAAGAGACTTTTCTTTTAGTTGCGACATGATACAGGTGTGTACCGATTTTCGTTCATGTACGTCAAACCGTATTATGGGGCTTGAGGCGCAAAGTTTTTTCTGTCTGAACCAACCAGATGAAGGGTGGGCGCGCTTTTTGGCGTCTAGCGTAGCCACGGTAACGCTTTTGAAAGAGAAAAGTAATGCGTGTTGTCGCAGGATGGAGACGCACATTTTGATGTATAACACACTTGGGGGCACGTTACGGTTCGGGCCGTATTAACTGCCGAAGGAATGGCATAAATTGCGCCAAAGTGACATGATTAATTCAAAATGGCTGACTTCCTGTTCGGTTTCGGCCATGTCGCCAAGAGACTTTTCTTTAAGTTGTGTACTGATACAGGTGTGTAGCGATTTTCGTGCATGTACGTCAAACCGTATTGTGGGGCTTGAGGCACAAAGTTTTCCGGGGGGCGCTGTTGAGCCATTTTGCCACGCCCATTAATGTAAACCATTAAATATCAAATTTTTCGCCAGACCTGAGTTGCATGCAAAATTTGGTGACTTTTTGGGCACGTTTAGGGGGGCAAAAAGGCCTTCCTTTCGTCAGAAGAAAAAAGAAAGAAAGAAAGAAAAAAAATTCCTACAGATACAATAGGGCCTTCGCACTGAAGGTGCTCGGGCCCTAATAAAAATTCCTGCAAATACAATAGGGCCTTCGCACTGAAGGTGCTCGGGCCCTAATAAAAGAATTGCACCTTAATAACGAGGCTAGACAGGTTAAATAACAAAACGCCTGCTAATAAACACCGAGAAGAATCATAGACATTCTTATTCCTCACAAAAGTAACGCATTTAATACACACTAACTATACATTAATGCATGTTGAACTGTGCGTTCCATGAACTTTAAAGTAATGTGAGGTTTCTCAGAGTTTACTGCTAATCAGATAAATCTCAGTTTCCATAACATCGTTCTGTCAGTAACAAGAGTAACATGTAAAATAACATCAGGCATGTAATGTGTTGAAGTTATCAACATTAAAACCATTTACCGGGAGAGAACTGGTCCCAGAACTGGTGCTGCTCCCTCCTGTGGTCAGAGCCGGTACTGCTCCCTCCTGTGGTCAGAACCGGTACTGCTCCCTCCTGTGGTCAGAACCGGTACTGCTCCCTCCTGTGGTCAGAACCGGAACTGCTCCCTCCTGTGGTCAGAACCGGTACTGCTCCCTCCTGTGGTCAGAACCGGTACTGCTCCCTCCTGTGGTCAGAACCGGTACTGCTCCCTCCTGTGGTCAGAACCGGTACTGCATCGTTCTCGTGTCTCTGGTGAGATTTCCTCAGGGAGGTCGAGGGTCAACAGGGTGAATCTGCTCCGACCTCGTTGCTCATCTTTCAGAATCAGAATCAGAATCATCTTTATTGGTTTCCAGGTTCCAACTTTGTCCAACAAGGAATTTGACTCGGGTAATTTCGCTCTTTAGGCTGTTAACTTATGTTTATGTTTATTGAAGGATCCCCATTAGAGACACATGACTGAGCCTCTAGTCTTCCTGGGGTCCTGAATAAAACAAATACAATACAAATGTACAGCTAAAAATACAATTTAAAATAAAAACAGAAAATAAAAATAAAAAATAAAATAAAATACAAAGAACACAGATACAAAGAACAAATTCACATTATAAATCAAAAGAACAGATTTACAAATCACAGTTATGTACTTGGCAAATTGGCTAGGTATATCTTGATATTCTTTTTGAAAGTAATTTTGCTATGTATTGTAGAAAATATATTTTTGGGCAGTGCATTCCAGAGGGTTATTGACCTATATATACCAGTATGTTTCAGACAGTTTGATTTAGGTGTTGTTTGTATTCTTATGTTACCAGAAGCTGCTCCCCTGGTGTTGTAACCATGTTCAGAAGTCATTTCTAACTGGTGAGCCAAGCTATACGGCTTGCCAGTGGAAATAATGTTCCGCAGTAGCATTATAAGACTCACTGCTAATTTCTTTTCAACCATTAGCCATGCCAGATGTTCATGCATATAACTAATACTTGTCATGTATGAACAGCCTAATGCCAGACGAGCCGCTTTATTCTGCGCAATCTGCAACTTTTTCAAATCAGATTGTGTAGCTGATGACCAGATAACAGGGCAGTATTCTAAATGAGACAAAACCAAAGAATGAATAACAGATTTCATTATCGAGGGAGTGATGAAAGCAGAACACTTCCTAGTCATACCAATTCCTCTTCCCATTTTGACGACAATATTATTTATATGTTTGGACCAAGATAGAGAGCTATCTATAGTTACTCCCAGAAGTTTTATAGTGTTCACCTGTTCTAACTTGTTGACATATATACAGATAAACATCTAAGGTGCAGCAGTTTGAGGTAGAAAAATGACAGCTCTGAATAAAATAACATATATACAATTATACAAAACAAATTATACAAAAAATTATACGTGAAAAAAAAGTGAGAGGTGCAGCAGAGCGAGGCAGACGTGATTATTACCGAAAGGTGCTTGTTACAGCATGTACTGATATTGGCCCGGTTTCCCAGATCAGTTAAGAAGCTCTTAACAGCAAAAGGCTTCTTTCAAACCTGCAAGATTCTGTTTAATAGTGAAAAAGGTCAAGCAGCTAAATAAACTTCAGAATATTCCGTTTTACTAGTCACGAGGATACAACGTGGTCCTATATGCTGATCGTTAAGTTGATTTCTCCTTTCGTCCATCTTTCACATTTAATAAAAACAATACATTTCCTCATTGTTCTCTTACCAAGACTACTTCTTATTTAGTTCCAGTCTTGTTTTCACCAAAAAGGGTCATTGAATTATATTTATCATCTTAGTTTTTCATTATAACACACATAACGCACATGCAGCAGGGAATTAGTGCGTTAGGTAGCAGTGCTGCGTGTGAAAATGCGCTGATAGTGATCGGTGATCGATTTGCCTGTGATGAAGAATTTTGACAGATTGGCCCCCCTGCAGGGGGAGGTCGCCCCAGTCCTACCTCCTGCAGGGCTTTGAACTGGACTCAAGACCTTTTGAGGTAGCTCCAACTTCCTACCCAACTTCCTACCCCCCGGGCAGATCCCGACACCTGGAAGTTGGTTCAAACAGACATGAATCAAGAGAGCACCCCATGGGGTGATTTGGAGGTCTGTGACAGTCATGCCAAATGTCTGATAATGACATTTGGCCCGATTCACATCCGACTGTAAATTACTTTTTGTCTCTCGCCTGATTCGTGTATTCCTGCATTTTTTTGTTAAACTCCTTGTATAAGAATCTGGTTACAACGTCACTCGAGGTCAGCATTTCTACCAGACCCCTGGTTTGTGTAGACGTGCTCACCGCCGGCTAAATAAAACCTCATAAAACCACAAAGCGGACTTCTGAACTGGTTTGATACATTCCTCAACACCTGGCATCGATTGATTTGGTTTCAGAACCGGACAGCTCCTCCAAAGAGCTTCTGAAAGAGCGAAACTAAAGGACGGTGTTAAGAAGTCATCTGGGAAACACCCGTATCTTAGGGAACCTTCTTAGTTGAAACCTTCTTTGAACCTCTCTTAAATCCTTAAGAGAGGTCGGATCTGGGAAACCCGGCCATTGTCAGCAGTTGCTATTGCTATTATTATTGCACGTGATTGGTATCTTTGTTCTGATCCTGGTTCTGGTTCTAATCTGGTTCTGGTTGTGGTTCTGCAGGACAGCTGTGCCAGAGTTCTGCTGTTCCGAGGAGCCAACAAGGACATCAAGAACTACAACAACCAGACGGCCTTCCAGGTAAATCCACCTGTAAATCCACCTTTAACCCTCAGTAAACTCCACCAGGTAAACTCCACCCACCCTCAGGTAAATCTACCTCTAAAGGCTGAGTTAAGATAAGATAAGATAAGACAATCTTTATTGTCTCCCTTGAGAGAAATTTGTCTTGGACAAAACTAGAGACTCCAGAGTTATGGTTGAGTTATGGTTCTGCATCAAAACAACGCTGTGCCTACGGCGTGTGGTAGGGTAGCTACACGCCTTCACTGACGCCGTCACTAACGTCACCTCCCAAAAATTGTAACTCCGCGTGGAGGCGACGCAGACCAAACGCAGACAAGAGGGCTGTGATTGGTTAGCTTGGAAGCAACGCTTCTCCGGTTTCCGATTTGAAACAGTCGTGAACTTTCAGCCTCTTTTCTTCGTGTATGTGATTTTTTTTGTTTTGTTTTTTTGCACAATAGTTGTCCTTATTTCTTTGATTCACTGTGACCGGAAAAGTCGGATAAACCATTCAGAAAAAGATCGCTAACTAGCGGTCGCGGGGGGGAACTGCACCGCGGAGAAATGGAGTGACGGAGAAGTCTGAAGGTTCGTGACGCCGTCACCGTGACGCCGTCGTGAACCTTCAGACTTCTCCGTCGTAGGCAAGGCGTCGATTTGACGCAGAACCATAACTTAGTCTTAACCCTCCTGGTCACCGGCCCAAACCAGTCAGACTGATGTACGAATCATCTTTCCTCTGCAGCTCCAATCGCTGCTCGGCTCAAGGTTCTGGCACAATGTTTGTCAATGGAGAGAATAACATGTACATTAAAAAACAAACTCTGGATGTACGAGGAAATCTGGAAACCGTTTATTCAATTCATTAAAAAGGAGATATAGGGAGGAGGAAAACGCAGGGAAGGAAACCTAAATATCAAAAAGGGCTGAAGCTCGGAGGGGAAGGGTCTTGGAGTAGCTAGTTCTCAAAGATCACAACGTTTTAGGACTGATGTCTAAATCAGAGCAGAGGTTTATAATATTATATATTATATAGGTTTGGTGGCCGAACTGAAATCAGACTCTTTTACTTCCTGTGTGCAGGTCGCCATCATCGCTGGAAACTTTGACCTGGCTGAAATCATCAAGATCCACAAAACATCCGATGTTGGTGAGTTTAGACACATCTGGATTATATAGTACGTAGCTTAAACACGTCTGAATGATACGTGTGTGACTCTTCTATCTACAAATATATTATATATAAATAAAGTACATTTATATTTACAGTCATGCTAGTCCCAATGGCTAGTTGTTAAGAGTCTGTCCATGCTAACGTTGGCCTTCCATGCTAACGTTGTCTATTCCTGCTAACGTTGTCATGCTAACGTCGTCTGTTTCCAAGCAGTTCCCTTCAGGGAAACTCCGTCCTACACGAAGCGCCGGCGGTTCGGCTCGTCGCGGACGCTAGCAGGAAACGGCCTGTCGTCTCCGCGGTCCCTGATTCGCTCGGCCAGCGACAACGCCCTGGAAAGCCCCGCCTCCTCGCCCGGCCCCTCCCTCCAGAGCCTGGAGACGCCGCACGACACGGCCACGCACTCGCTGAGACGGCACCCGCGGCGCCTCAGGTAGGCCACGCGTCTTATAATTAGGGTCGTCTTATATTCGGGAAAATAAGGTATTTATTTGGTATTCTGGTCTTTATTCCAACAGTTTCCTGATGAATAAGTGAATATTTAGGGTACCGTAATGGGCCGAATATAAGATGGATCGTCTTATTTTCAGGGTCGTCTTATGTTACGGTATTTCATATCTGCTGTGTCGTCCTTTAGCCCCGGCGGCGGTGGCGGCGGCCATGTTGAGAGCAGCCCCCCACCCTCGCCCCCCCCCACGCCCCAGATGAGGAAGAGGAGGCTCTACAGCGCCGTCCCTGGACGCACCTTCATCGCCACCCGGTCCCACGTCCCCCAGGGAACCGGAGAGATCCAGCTGCACCGAGGAGAGAGGGTCAAAGGTCAGGGGGGGTGTTCCTAGTCCGGGGGGGGGGTCCTATTCCTGGTCCTGACCTGAACCTGAACCTGTCTTCTTGTCTCCAGTCCTCTCTATCGGCGAGGGCGGGTTCTGGGAGGGAACCGTCAAGGGAAGGACCGGCTGGTTTCCTGCCGACTGTGTGGAAGAAGTTCAGATGAGGCAGTACGACCCGCGGCTAGGTGAGTAGCCCGCTAACACGCTAGCAGTATGACCCGCGGCTAGGTGAGTAGCCCGCTAACATGACGGGGGGATCCTGGACACAGTACATCCAAGTGATCGCTGCGGCTTCGTGGCGCTCAAAACCCGGAGACTGCGTTGGGGGGGCTGATAAGAGGGGGATGTGGTTACCAGCAAGTGTGTGTTAGCGATGAGTCTGTGAAACTTTGCCCCAGAGCTGCTCCTCAGCCATTGTCCTTGATGTTATCAGACGGCTCGGTCAGTTCTGAAACAGGTCCACAGATGTTCCTGAGAGGGGAGGGCTAGTGGGGGCAGAATCACCTTGTTTACATTCCACCAGGGAGATTGTGACCAGAGCGATCAGCCAAACCGCTCTGTCAAGGTCAGATTATAGAATCAAAAATTATATTGAAAACAGACAGACTCAGTAATTCTCCGTCTGCCTTCAGTCTCTGGTTCATCAATGGCGACTCCAATCAGACGAATTTGTGATCAATTCCCGCCAAGCCGAGCTTCCAACTTCTCCAAGGTCTTATCCATCTTGCCAATGAGCTCAAAGACGCCGCCAGCCTGCGATTCTGTTCAAGAATCACATCCAGCTTACGGCTTTGCTCCCCCAGCGTTAAAGTCTGAGTGTTGATCACCTTGCTTGATCCTTCAGCCACGTCCGGCAGCTCTGAAAGAGCCAGAACAGCTGTCGACGACTTACGCGTTTGTTGATATGCAAGGAATCCCCCCACTCCAGAAATCCTGTTATCATAAATCCAATTATGAAGCATCTTCAACGTCCTCGACAGACAGAATCACCAAACACAACGGTTTCCAATGTTTCCAGGAATCCATTGTGTATCCGTCAAAAAATGTCCCATCGGGGCAGGAGGGCTCCCTTACCCGCTGACTTCTCGTCGCAAAAATTTGGTCAATTGTGCTGAGAGACCAGTTAATCAATTCCATGATTGTAGAGTTTGGGAGGAGTGAAAAGGAGAGACTCTGAAGACGAGACAGGACAAAAACAGTAGCAGGGAAGATAGATAAGGGAGAGGAGCAGAGAAGTGTTTGCCTTCGTCGAGAGACGGAAGAAGAAGCCCCGCTAACATGCTAGCAGTACGACCCGCGGCTGGGTAAGAACCCCGCTAACACGTTAGCACCCATGACTCGGTCAAACGGGTCACATGACTCAGACAGGTCACATGACTCGGTCAGGTCACATGACTCTGTGTGTTTCAGAGACGAGGGAGGATCGCACCAAGAGGCTGTTCAGACATTACACTGTTGGATCGTACGACAACTACACCTCCTACAGGTGAGATGCAGCACTACACTGTCAATCAATCAATCAATCAATCAATCAATCAATACAGGTGAGATGCATCACTACACCTGTCTATCAATAACCTTGAATTTCCTGTTGCTGAAATGTGCTACAAATAAACTTGCCTTGCTAAATATGTTAAAACTTATGCTCGCTAATTTAACCACCTCTACAAATGATATAACATGATGTCTAGTGTAAATTATTTATGTATGTTATGTTACTTTTATTATAAATTAATTCCTGTCATTTTTGTAAGTATTAATCAGTGAAATGTAGAAGAGAAGAACTCAATCTTTCCTCGGTTTCAGCGACTACGTGATCGAGGAGAAGATGGCCGTCCTGCAGAAGAGAGACAGCGAGGGATTCGGCTTCGTCCTCCGAGGAGCTAAAGGTAGAGAAGGAGGGATGGAGGGAGGATAAAAGAAGAGAAGAAGCACAAATAGAGTCAACATAAAAGGTCTCTAAGGGTTTTTAGCCCATATAGAGACAATATCACTAACAACTGGAGGAAACAAGGCTTTGTGTGGGAGTCCAATAGAAAGTGACGTCTAAAGTGAGACCATGTTTTAATACTGGAAGCCACTGTAGAAGAAGTAGAAAAAAAGAAAAGCTGGATAGAGTAAAGCCCAATCCCAATACTCCCCCTACTTTCTACCACTAGCCCTAAAAAAGAAGGGACAGAATTTAGGGCCCTTGAAATCTTCCCAGGTCTGTCCCAATTCTCCCACTACTCCTACTTTCAACACCACCACTAATATCAGGAATCTGAGAGACAAAGGCTGTTTTAATTTCAGCTGTAGCTGTTAATATGCCACTTTATTAAGTTTTAATATTTTTTCAGGCGTAAAAGTAACCGTTAAGATCCCCAACCTGGGCTCAGTTTATCCAAATAACGCCTGTTAAGAAATTTGATCCGATGTTTTGGGAGATGAGAAGAGCCGCCGGCTCGGAGCTGCAGCAGCTGTCACCATGGTAACAGCTGCAGCAGCCGGAATACAGACGTGATCGCCGGGTCAACCTGCACCGTCGTCCCGGGGGAGAAACCTGCAGCTCTGTGGAGAATTACCGCTGGCTGAAATAAATCATTTGGGAAGATAAATGTTGGTTTAATAGATGAAATCTAACAGTTGTAGCTACGCCTGTTAAGAAATTTGCTCTGAAGATTTCGAGATTTCTGCCTGCCGGCTCGGGAGCTGATTTATGGTTCTGCGTTAAATCGACGCAGAGCCTACGGCGTAGGGCGTAGGGTACGGCGTAGGGTACGGCGTAGGGCGTAGGGTACGGCGTAGGGCGTAGGGTACGGCGTAGGGTACGCGGCGTGCATCGCCGCGTAACCTACGCCGTAGGCTCTGCGTTGGTGTAATGCGGAACCATAAATCAGCCTTTGTTCTGGCGAGGTTTGAAAAAGACTTTGCAACAACCAGCAAACGAGTGATTATGTACATTCACTGAGTGAATATTATGAAAGTAAAATATATATTTCTCACTAGAAATGTAATCAAAACACATTTTTATGCAGAAACTAACTCAAAATATAGATTGTATTCACTAAAAAATAAGAAATGTCCGCCATGTTTTTTTTTTTTTATTCAGTCCGCAAATGACGACGAAAAGCATTCTGGGAAATTTTTCTGTCCCAAGAAAACTAGTGAGTATCTGAAAACACTCGATCCGTAGGGACAGATTCAGCCACTACCCTAGTTTTCTTCACTAGCCCTAGGTGAAAAGAGGAATTGGGAACCACTGCCCTCACGGGAGCGCGCAAAATTTAGGGGTAGGGCTGAAAAGTAGGACTAGTGAGAGTATTGGGACAGGGCCTAAAGCTTTGTCCAAAGTAAGGTGAACCCTAACCCTAACCATGATGGAGGAACCTTAATATCTCCATAATTAACCCAAAAAGTCAAATTTCTAATACTTTTTTGCTTTACTTTTTACATATCTACTTTACAAAAAAACAAAAGAGGAAGGAAAATGGCAAATTTTTCGTCCGACCATCTCGACATTATTACGACTCTGACTCTCAAGATGCAGGGAGAGCAGAACCTGTTGGGTTTGATTGATTGGTGGATAATTTGCAGATAACTGTGAGATCAGTGTTGGATCTGGTGTCTCTGTAGAGTCTTCATCTCCTCTCCTCTGTCCTCCTCTATCTCCTCCGTCTCCTCTGTCCTCTGTTTCTCCGTCTCTGGCAGCCGAGACGCCCATCGAGGAGTTCGCCCCGACGCCGGCGTTTCCCGCCCTTCAGTACCTGGAGTCCGTCGACCAGGGGGGCGTGGCCTGGAGGGCGGGGCTTCGGACCGGAGACTTCCTCATAGAGGTAATGAGTTGACCGTCCAGCAGGGGAAGACATAGAGCTTCCTCATAGAGGTAATGAGGGTAATGAACGGGAGGGCTAGTGGGAGCAGAGCATCTTGTTTTTATTCCACCAGGGAGATTGTGACTGGACTAACCTGCCAGGCTGCTCTGTCAAGGTCAGATTATAGAATCAACAATTGTATTGAAAAAACAGGCAGATTCTAGTAATTTTACATCTGTCTTTAGTCTCTGGTTCATCAATGGCGACTCCAAACAGACAAATTTGTGTATAATTCCAAGCCGAGTTTCCAACTTCTCCAAGGTCTTCTCCATCTTGCCAATGAGTTCAAAAACTGCCGCCAGCCTGCGATTCTGTTCAAGAATCACATCCAGCTTGCGGTTTAGCTCCCCCAACATTAAAGTCTGAGTGTTGAGAGCTGATCCCCTCAGCCATGTCCGGCAGCTCTGAAAGAGCCAGAACAGCCGTCGACGACTTACGCATTTGTCGGTAGACCAGGAATCCACCAGCTCCAAAAAGCAGAATTCCTGTTATCATTAATCCAATTATGAAGCATCTTCAACGTCCTCGACGGACAGAATCGACAGACACAGGATCCTCCAATGCTTCCAGGAATCCTTTGTGTATCCAGCAAAAAATGTCCCATCGGGGCAGGAGGGCTCCCTTGTCCCCCGACTTCTCGTTGAAAAGATTTGGTCAACTGTGCTGAGAGACCAGTTAATCAATTCCATGATTGTAGAGTTTGGGAGGAGTGAAAAAGAGAAGCTCTAAAAAGACAAGACAGGACCAAAAGCAGCAGCAGGGCAGATAGGGAGAGGAGCAGAAAAGCGTCCGCCTTCACCGAGAGCCGGAATAAGAACATAGAGCTTCCTCATAGAGGTAATGAGAGGAACCGTCCAGCAGAACGGTATAGTTGGGTAACGGTGAACCTGTCTGCTCTCAGGTGAACGGTATTGTGGGTAACGGTGTCTCTCTGCTCTCAGGTGAACGGTATTGTGGGTAACGGTGTCTTTCTGCTCTCAGGTGAACGGCACCGACGTGGTGAAGGTCGGCCACCGCCAGGTGGTGTCTCTGATCCGGCAGGGAGGAAGTCGCCTGCTGATGAAGGTCGTCTCAGTTTCCAGGAAGTCTGAGCCCAGCCTGCTCAGGAAGAAGACCACGGGTGGGTTTCCCTTAACCTCTGACCTCTGACCACTAACCCCTAACCCTAACCCTAACCTTAACCTCTAACCCTAACCTTAACCTATACCCCAAAAACCCTAACCCTTTCCACAAAAAACCCCTCACCTTAATCTCTCCTCTCCGTATTGGCCTGAATATAAGACGGTGTTTTTTACATTGAAATAAGACTGAAAAAGTGGGTGTCGTCTTACATTCGGGGTATAGACGTTATACCCATTTACACCGCTAGATGGCGCCAGATATCTTTAAAGCGAATGCTGAACTTAACTCCCCAGGCCAAAGCAAACCCCTGTCACGAAGAAGAAAAATAAAAATAGCGGTAAGAAAGAAAAGATAATAAAATAAGAGAAGAGATAACAGAAGATGGAGAAATGTAGCGACAATCTGGAGAAAAGAGGGTGGAAGTTCGGCAGGTGAACCGGCAGCTGAGGAGAAGTTTTGATGTAAACTTCAAGATAATGATTTCAAATAGTCAAAATAACAGGCTTTTTCTCTACAATATATTGTTATAATTATTTGTTTTAGATGTACTGTCATTATTTTCTGTATAAAAATTGAATTTGGTCTTCAAAAAGTCTTTTTTCAAACTTGAGTCTTGAAAAAGAGGGGGTCGTCTTATAATCGGGACAATACGGGTATGCCCCCTACAGGCCTTAAAATGCTAATGCAAATGCAGGTTAAACAGTTCCAATACCCTAACCAAAACAATGTGCACTAACTAAACTAGAGTTCTCTCTGGTCTGACGGTATTTCCTGTGTTTCCTGTTCAATTCAATTCAATTCAATTTTATTTATATAGCGTCTAATACAACAGAGTTGTCTCTAGACGCTTTACAGAGACCCATACCCAGAACATGACCCCCGAGCAGTTATTACATAAACAATGGCAGGTAAAAACTCCCCTAGTGGGAGAAAAACCTTAAGCCAAACAGTGGCAAGGAAAAACTCCCCTTTAGGAGGGAAGAAACCTTGAGCAGGACCAGGCTCATCAGGGGGGACCCTCCTGCCGAGGGCCAGACTGGTGGGTCAGGGACGGCAACAGCACAGCAGGCAGGTGGAAGCAGCAACGGGATGACCGGGGGTGGGGACCGCAGGCCAGCACACAGCTCCCGAAGCTCCGGCCCAATCAGCAAGTCCCAGGTTGGGGTGCAGGGTCAGGAAAAGACTTGTGCTCCGTAATGCAAGCTACAAGCCACCCATGGCCACCTGCAGGACAAAAGAGAGAAAAGGGAGGAGAAGGGGGGGGCAGCAACGGGATGACCAGGGGTGGGGACCGCAGGCCAGCACGCAGCTCCCGAAGCTCCGGCCCAATCAGCAAGTCCCAGGTTGGGGTGCAGGGTCGGGGAAAGACTTGTGCTCCGTAATGCAAGCTACAAGCCACCCACGACCACCTGCAGGTTCCGGTGTCCGGCAAAGGATGCTGCAACATGGACAAAAGAGAGAAAAGGGAGGAGAAGGGGGGGGCCAGCACAAGAAACCACAGGAGCGACTCTGACACACTAAAGTTTACACTACCTAGAGATTTACCAACACCAGCTAGAGGTTTACTAAACACTAACTATAGGCTTTACTAAACAGAAAGGTTTTAAGTTTAGTTTTAAAGGTGGAGGTGGTGTCAGCCTCCTTAACCCAGATTGGAAGTTGGTTCCATAGTAATGGTGCCTGATAGCAGAACGCCCGCCCTCCAAATCTACATTTAGATACTCTAGGAACTACAAGTAAACCTGCACTCTGAGAACGGAGAGCTCTGACAGGAACATAAGGCACTATCAGGTCTTGTAGATACTGCAGAGCTGAGCCGTTTTGGGCTTTATACGCAAGTAATACAATTTTAAATTGGATTCTGAATTTTACGGGTAACCAATGGAGCGACGCTAACACTGGAGAGACGTGGTCTCTCCTGCTAATTCCTGTCAGTACTCGTGCTGCTGCATTTTGGATCAGCTGGAGCTTATTCAGCAAATTAATTGGACATCCTGCTAACAACACATTACAGTAATCTAGTCTAGAAGATACAAACGCATGAACTAGTTTTTCTGCATCACTCTGTGAGAGGATTTTCCTAATCTTTGCAATATTACGGAGATGGAAAAAGGCTATTTTACAAACCTGATTGACATATGGTTTAAACGACAAATCCTGATCGAAAATAACACCAAGATTTCTCACAGTTGCACTGGAAGCCATCGCAACACCATCTAATCCCTTCCTAAGATGCTCTGGACCAAGAATGATAACCTCTGTTTTATCTGAATTTAGAAGCAAGAAATTTCTGGACATCCAGTCCTTGATGTCCCTAAGACATGCCTGAAGTTTAACTAACGGTTCTGTTTCATCCGGCTTCATAGACAAATAGAGCTGCGTATCATCAGCATAACAATGAAAGTGTATGCCGTGATTCTGGATTATACTTAATCTATACTATAACGGCTGCATGTATAAACTGAACAAGATTGGCCCTAGCACTGAACCCTGCGGAACACCATAACAGACCCTTGACTGTTCTGAAGAAACCTCATGTACATGAACAAACTGGAACCTGTCAGATAGATATGATTTAAACCAACATAGAGCTGTCCCTTTAATCCCAACAACATGCTCTAACCTGTGCAGTAAAATGCCATGATCTATAGTGTCAAAAGCAGCACTGAGGTCCAGTAGAACCAGTATGGACACTAATCCCTTATCTGATGTCCAGTAAAACCAGTATGAGGTCCAGTAAAACCAATATGGACACTAATCCCTTATCTGAGGCCATAAGAAGGTCATTCGTGACTCGAACCAGTGCTGTCTCTGTGCTATGATGCATTCTGAACCCTGACTGAAAGACTTCAAACAGATCATTTCTATACAAATACTCACATAACTGGCTTGAAACTGCCTTTTCCAGAATTTTAGACACAAATGGAAGGTTGGAAATTGGTCTATAATTAGCTAAGGTGTCTGGGTCAAGAGAAGGTTTTTTAAGTAAAGGTTTAATTACTGCGACTTTGAAAACCTGTGGTACATATCCTAAACTTAGGGATAAGTTAATTTGGTCCAGTATTGTCGTACCAATAAGAGAAAAAATATGTTTGAATAGTGGAGTCGGGATGGGGTCTAACATACATGTGGTTGACTTAGCTCTATTAACGAGTGAGGTCAGCTCAGGGAGGTCTATAGGATCAAAACAGTCTAGAGACAAGTCAGAGCCTAGGGAAGTCGCTAAAGCTGAAGAAACACCTACAACCGGCTGGTTGATTTCTTCTCTAATTCTCGCGATTTTACTGTTGAAGAAGCTCATAAAGTCTTCACTACTGAGAGCTGCAGGAATGCACGGCTCAACAGAGTTGTGACTCTTTGTCAGCCTGGCTACAGTGCTGAACAGAAAACGTGGGTTACTTTTGTTATCCTCTATCAACGTTGAATAATAAGCTGTTCTGGCTTTGCGAATGGCTTTTTTATATACTATTAGAATATGTTTCCATTCACGATGAGAGTCTACAGACCTACAAGAGTACCACTTCCTTTCCATTTTACGCACGCTTTGTTTCAACATGCGAATATCTGAATTGTACCAGGGAGTTAAGCTCCTGTGGCTAGAAACCCTCCTTTTCAAAGGAGCAACTTCATCTAAAGCTGAATGCAACAAATCAGCAGTGTTACTAGCAAGGAAATCAACATCTGCAGAGGTAGAACCCAGGTCACTGGCCTCGACTACATCACTATTTCGCACTGTCGTAGGATAAGCAATGGCCTCCCTAAATTTAACAATAACTTCATCAGACAAACATCTGCTAAAATAATACCTCCTATTTTGCACTTCAACATCAACAAAATTAAATTCAAACGTTATTAAGTAATGGTCGGTTTCCTGTATGTCTTCGTAGCTCCGCCCCCTCCCAAACGAGCCCCGAGCACCTCGTTAACGCTCCGGTCCAAGTCCATGACGGCCGACCTGGAGGACATAGGTAACACACACACACACACACACACACACACACACACACACACACACACACACACACACACACACACACACACAGACACACACACACACACACACACACATACACACACACACACACACAATAAATAACCCAGAGTAAATGCTATAACTTTTGAATGGTTTGACATAGAGAGTCGTGGGTGGTGTCATCGGACTTAGTTTTGAGTCCTTCACCTTTATTGCTGAAAAATGCAGCAATGTACATGAATGGGCAGCAACCCGCCATGGCACTCTTGAAATTTCTGTGAGGAAATTTTCTAGTTAGTGCCACAGCTGCGCCAAGAGGCACGACTCCTCCATAGCTATGCCATAGCAATGGAGGAGGAGTGGCTCTGGCTAGTTGTTTTTGTAATTGCATTACAGAAAATCACAATATTCTAATTTTCTGAGACAGTCCTGTATATATTATTTAGTTTCAATAAAAAACGAATTCAATTCAATTCAAAATTCTACTCCAGGAGACCAATTCCCATGTGTGTGTGTGTGTGTGTGTGAATAAATAAATAAATAAATAAATAAAAAGTACCGCACACACACACTTATATACACTCACACTCACCTGTACTTTGACCTCTGACCTCTGCTGTTCCTTGTGCAGCCAGGAGGAGGCGCTTTGGTGAGTAAGACATGTTAGTGATGTCATTGTGATGTCATTGTGATGTCATCGTCGTGTGGGAGTGGTCTGTATTTACTGGTCTGTATTTACTGGTCTGTGTTTACTGGTCTGTGTTTACTGGTCTGTATTTACTGGTCTGTGTTTACTGGTCTGTATTTACTGGTCTGTAGTTACTGGTCTGTATTTACTGGTCAGTATTTACTGGTCTGTATTTACTGGTCTGTATTTACTGGTCAGTATTTACTGGTCTGTATTTACTGGTCAGTATTTACTGGTCTGTATTTACAGAGAAACTGGACGAGATGTTGGCTGCAGGTCAACCGGAGGTCGTTCTTAGGCCCCGCCCCCCCGATGACTTCAGAGCCGCGACGGTGAAACAACGACCAATCAGCCGCCGGATCACGCAGGCCGAGATCAACGTAAGAATCACAGATACAGACGTCACTCAGGCATAAACATCTGCATAGAACCGTTGGTTAACTGGAGGCTATTGGCCCCATCCCCAAAGGTTTATTAACAACCTTTAACGGTGTATTTGTATTAATATTTATTATTATTATTATTGGATCTAATAGTTCTTTGTGTGTTTGTGTTTGCAGTCGCTGTTTGAGCGTCAGGGTCTAGCGCCCCCTACACCTCCAGAGAAGAGCACCATGGCTTTACCGCGAGGAATGTCCCGGACCAAGAGCTTCGGTGAGACGTCTCTGCATCACAGGCAGCACTTTGGTTATTAATGATGTATTAATGAGTATTAATGATGAAGAGCAGAGGTCAGGTTCTTGTTTTGGTGGTAGATGCAGGACAAATGGTGAAAGTGCGAAAACACCAAATGATTCCTGTATTAAAAGTAAACATACTGAATGAATGAATAGCCTTTATTGTCGCCGGTTTGGCGTCCCAGCACAGTGAGATGAAAACCAGTACAACCCATCAGGGCACAGACAAAACAAATAACATAGGACATGAGTCACTGGTGAGAACAGATCAGAGAAAAAGGATGACAGGATGAGGGAAAAAAAAGATCTTCATACTGTGTGTAAATACACAGTGTGAAAGTGCAAAAAAACACCTCAGCACAGAAAGCAACATGACAGATTTAACATCATCATCATCATCACAAGGCTTGCACATGTGTGTGTGTGTGTGTGTGTGGGGGGGGGGGGGGGTTCTAGGGGCGGGGGTATCCCGGCACAGTACCCCAAGCTAGCACCGCGGCCAGTGGCGCGGCTCTCAAACCTGTTGACTGTGTTGGCGGGGTTGATAAGAGGGGGGGGGGGGCGGGGAAGGCGTTGAGTTGAGGGAATTGTGTGTGCTTATCAGTAAGGTTCTGTGAAGCGATGAGTCCGTCCATGAACCTTCGCCAGCTCTCAGCCAAATGTCCTTGATGATTATCAGGCGGCTCGGTCAGTTCTGAAACAGGGATCCGCAGGTGTTCGTGGGAGAGGGGAGGGTTAGTGGGGGCAGAGTCATCTTGTTTACATTCTACCAGGGAGATTGTGACCAGAGCGATCGGCCCAGGCCGTCTGTCAAGGGCAGATTGTAGAATCAGCAATTATATTGCAAACAGACAGACTCAGTAATTTTCCGTCTGCCTTTCAGTCTCTGGTTCATCAGCGGCGACTCCAATCAGGCAAATTGTGATCAATTCCGGCCAAGCTGAGCTCCCAGCTTCTCCAGGTTGTTATCAATCTTGTTAATGAGCTCAAAGACGCCGCCAGCCTGCGGTTCTGTTCAAGAATCGCATCCAGCTTACGGGCCTGCTCCCCAAACGTTAAAGTCTGTGTTGATCGCTTTGCTTGACCCTTCTGCCACGTCCGGCAGCTCTGAAAGTGCGAAAACGGCTGCCGACGACTTACGCGTTTGTCGATAGACCAGGAATCCCCCTCCTCCGATCAAGAGGATAATCAGGAGAAATCCTGCTATCATGAATGCAAATATGAAGGCATCTTCTACGTCCTCGATGGACATTATCACCATGCACAAAGGCTTCCAATTTTTGTAGGAATCCATTGTGTAAAAAATGTCCCATCGGGGCAGGAGGGCTCCCTTACCCCCTGACTTCTTGTTGCAAAAATTTGGTCAATTGTGCTGAGAGACCAGTTAATCAATTCCATAATTGTAATTTCGGAGGAGTGAAAAAGAAGAGAACTCTGAAGACGAGACAAGCAAGCAGTAGCGGGGGCAGACAGATAAGGGAGAGGGAGCAGAAAAAGCGTCCGCCTTCATCGAGAGCCGGAAGAAGAAGTCAGTGGGAGTTTGACTTATTCACCCTGGACTAACAGTTACCTGTAATAGCTGAAGCAAGGCAAGGAAACTCACGTTTGAATTGTGTTGCAGTGAAAAAGGACAGACGTAAAACAGAGAAGTATGAGGTGTGTGAGATGGTTGCAGGTCTGTAACTTCAAGTTACCTCCCTTGAAGTAACTAAGACTTCAATGGAAGCTCAGCTTCCTCTAAAATGTCAAAAAATGTGTTTACATTTCATTGACTATATATGCGCTAGAACGCGATCACCTTTAGTTCAGAATCAGCCTCTTATCACAGGTCACGCGACTTCCTTCTCATTCATTCCTGCAGCTTCACAGTAACAGTAATAGTAATAGTAATAGTAACAGTAATAGTAATAGTAATAGTAACAGTAATAGTAACAGTAATAGTAATAGTAATAGTAACAGTAACAGCAGAAGCTCAGCGTCTATACAGCTGGAGTGGGTTGTTCCACTGCAGCCAAACACACCGTCATTGGATAAATGCTGGGTTGGTCCCGCCCATCGCAAGCTTCTCTGGGGGTCTATGGGGCAGTGGGCGTGGCCTCGGCTGGTCTGCTGCATGATGATTGGATGATCTGTCTGAGGCTGAATCCTGTCTGATTGACAGCCATATGAGCGAATCAGCGATCTTGAGATATAAACACTGCCGGAGAAGTTTTGTAGCTTCATTCCATCATTCCGAGTTGATCTGGAGTTTATAAATCCTCGTAGTGACTTTTGTCTTTGTTAAAATGATAAGTGACACACTCAGCAACTTGTTTCTGGTGTTACTGTAGACTGTACTGGGGTTATTGGAGACTCTGACTTCTGCTGCTCTACAGTTATTGTCCCCGTAGAGCAGCAGGTGCTGCTGTAGCCATTAGCCGTTAGCTGCTCCACCATTGCAAAGCATTCACAGCCGCTCACACTAGCCTCGCGCAGCAGCCCCAGCTAGCTAGCAAGCTTCTCCTGTTTAAAACGGCTCAGGTCTTACACGCGCAACACAATGGGCCAAGGCCGTTTAAGAAGCCTAGCTCTGCTGGCCGTTGAGAGGACGCTGGTCAAATCCCTGGAAAAGACGCCTAGTTGGTACAACAGGGTCACCGATCATTCTGTTGAAAAGGAACGGAGGGTAGAATTCACAAATAAACTGACACAATTTATGACGAAAGGCAAAAATGAGCTTCCCCTCCTTAAAAGACCGGCAGCCGCCACTGGGCTAGGGTTATTATACGTACTGCACCTAGCCGGCGTAGCCAAGTCGTTTCCGGTCTTGTTACCTTCTCCGGGGGGGCAGCTCTTACCTGCTTGGTTTGTGAGTCTTATTAACCCGTTTCCATGGTTACCAGGCTAACTAACCCGTTTCCATGGTTATCAGGCTAACTAACCCGTTTCCATGGTTACCAGGCACCCCCGATGACGACCGGATCACCGCTCTGATCAACGAGAGCCGGTTCCCCCGGAGCTCCTCCCTGACGGACAGCTTCATCCCGCCCCCGCCCCAGATGGCTCCGCCCCCTCCTCCCTCGCCCTCCTCCGGCTCCTCCCACTTCCTGCTGGACTCCGGCCCCCCCCCGTCCTTCCTGCCGCCCCCCCCGCCGGCCCGGGGCG
This sequence comes from Cololabis saira, assembly GCF_033807715.1. Lineage (NCBI taxonomy): Eukaryota > Metazoa > Chordata > Actinopteri > Beloniformes > Belonidae > Cololabis > Cololabis saira. Next base: position 2,487,621 of record NC_084609.1, read on the forward strand.
AGGGCCTGACCCGCTCCAGCTTCAAACCCGGGGCCGAGCCGCGGCTCGCGGAGCTGGACCCGCCGCCGGCCCGGAGCCACGCCCACGCCGAGCGCCAGAGGAAGGCCCGCTCCATGATCATCCTGCAGGACTCGCACCCGCAACCGCTGCAGCCGCTGCAGCCCGACACTGGCGGCGGCGCCGCGCTGCACAGCCCCGCCCTCGGCCACAGCCCCGCCCTCGGCCACAGCCCCGCCCACACCTCCACGCTGTCGCTGCACACGCCGGCTAACACCTCCACGCTGTCGCTGCACAGCCCCGCCCTCGGCCACTCGCCGCTATCGCGGCGCCGCGGACGCCAGATAGAGAACCCGTACGCTAACGTGGGACAGCAGGCTCCGCCCACCAAGCCCCAGCGCAGGAAGTCGCCTTTGTTGAAACAACTTCCTGTTGAGGAGCAGGGTAAGTGTTAATCTGTTGGAGTCCTGGTGCATGATGGGAAAAGGAAATGACCATGCAGACATTCTCTGCAGTGTGTGCAGCAACAGAAGGAATAAACAAAGAGCACAGATCAGCGGTCGGTACCCCAAAATGTTTTAGAGCCGTATTTGACCAAAAACACAAAAAACAAATATGTCTGGAGCTGCAAAAAAGAGTCTTGGGTAACCCTTTCTTTTACAGTACAGTAATAACAGGTAATACCACGGTAATTACACTGTAATTACCTAGTAGTACCTTGTATTTACAAGGTAATTACATGGTAACTACCGGGTAATTTACCCAGTAAGTACTAGGTAATTACACTTCAATGACCATGTAGTTACCTTGTATTTACTATACATTTCATGGATAACTACCGGGTATTTACCCATTCATTATTGATTTATGTATTATCAATGGATTGGTGCATGTACCCCCGAGGGTGTAAATGACTCTATTGACCTTGTAATTAACCTGATAGTTACCATGTTTTACCTGGTAATCCAGGTACTTACCTTGTAGTTACTTGCCCGGTAATTCTATTTCCTAAGTATTTACCCAATAAGTACAGACATTTTTACCTGGTTTTACTCAGTAATTAAAGTGAAACTGGACTGTAAAAGAAAGCGTGTGTTAATAATAATAATAAAACGTATTGCATGGTGTAAAACATAAAACTAGGCACAGTGTTGAAAATATAGGCACATTCAGTCAATCAATGCAACAAATAAAAAATACAGTGCATTCAATAACGATATAACAACATATTTAGATCTCAAACTGGCATGTCAAGGACCCCAGTATTATCTGCATTTGCATCAACCTTAATCTCTCACAGAAGCAAAGATTTGAGACGTGTAAACAACAAAAACACGGGGCAAACCACAATAAAATAACTTTTCATAAGTTTCAACACAAAATATAGTTCATAAAGTTAATCATTTGCTTGCATATTTTACCAACTCTGTAGCAGCGTTAGCATGCTGCTATGCTCGGACGGGAACAGGAAGTTAAGATTCGTCAATAACGGAAGTAACAGAGGAAGAACGGTGCTCTTCAAAATAAAAGCATAAAAATAAAACTTAAAATGACAGAAGTGCTTAATTCACTCTGCACGTAATCTGCTGCCATTTACACGCACCACCAGCTGAAAAATAGCAGATCTACAAATTTATAGCGCAGCACGCTGCCCTGAGTGCAGCGATATGAGCTTGTAGATCTGCTATTTTTTAACACCTTTAAATATTGTAAAATATATTGTAAAATAGCTGGTGCAGAGTAGAGCATAGTGTCCAGTTAAAGTGAGTTAGCGAGTTTTGAGTTGGGTTTTGAATGTTGTGATTGAGTCTGAAAGTCTTATGTCTGGGGGGAGGAGCAGCTGAAGGCTCGGGCACCCATGGGTGCTCGAGAAAAAAGTCAAAATGTTGAGAAAAAAGTTGAAATGTTGAGAAAAAGTCGAAATGTTGAGAAAAAAGTCAAAATGTCGAGGAAATAGTCAAAATCTCGAGAAAAAAGTCGAAATGTTGAGAAAAAAGTCGAAATGTTGAGAAAAAAGTCGAAATGTTGAGAAAAAAGTCAAAATGTCGAAAAAAAAGTTGAAATGTTGAGAAAAAAGTCGAAATGTTGAGAAAAAAGTCAAAATGTCAAGAAAAAGTCGAAATGTTGAGAAAAAAGTCGAAATGTTGAGAAAAAAGTCGAAATGTTGAGAAAAAAGTCAAAATGTCGAAAAAAAGTTGAAATGTTGAGAAAAAAGTCGAAATGTTGAGAAAAAAGTCAAAATGTCGAGAAAAAGTCGAAATGTTGAGAAAAAAGTCGAAATGTTGAGAAAAAAGTCAAAATGTCGAAAAAAAGTTGAAATGTTGAGAAAAAAGTCGAAATGTTGAGAAAAAAGTCAAAATGTCGAGAAAAAGTCGAAATGTTGAGAAAAAAGTCGAAATGTTGAGAAAAAAGTCAAAATGTCGAGAAAAAGTCGAAATGTTGAGAAAAAAGTCGAAATGTTGAGAAAAAAGTCAAAATGTCGAGAAAAGGTCGAAATGTTGAGAAAAAAGTCGAAATGTTGAGAAAAAAGTCAAAATGTCGAGAAAAAGTCGAAATGTTGAGAAAAAAGTCGAAATGTTGAGAAAAAAGTCGAAATGTTGAGAAAAAAGTCGAAATGTTGAGAAAAAAGTCGAAATGTTGAGAAAAAAGTCAAAATGTCGAAAAAAAGTTGAAATGTTGAGAAAAAAGTCAAAATGTCGAGAAAAAAGTCAAAATGTCGAGAAAAAGTCGAAATGTTGAGAAAAAAGTCGAAATGTTGAGAAAAAAGTCGAAATGTTGAGAAAAAAGTCAAAATGTCGAAAAAAAAGTTGAAATGTTGAGAAAAAAGTCAAAATGTCGAGAAAAAGTCGAAATGTTGAGAAAAAAGTCGAAATGTTGAGAAAAAAGTCGAAATGTTGAGAAAAAAGTCAAAATGTCGAGAAAAAGTCGAAATGTTGAGAAAAAAGTCGAAATGTTGAGAAAAAAGTCAAAATGTCGAGAAAAAGTCGAAATGTTGAGAAAAAAGTCTAAATGTTGAGAAAAAAGTCGAAATGTCGAGGAAAAAGTCGAAATGTTGAGAAAAAAGTCAAAATGTCGAGAAAAAGTCGAAATGTTGAGAAAAAAGTCGAAATGTTGAGAAAAAAGTCAAAATGTCGAGAAAAAGTCGAAATGTTGAGAAAAAAGTCGAAATGTTGAGAAAAAGTTGAAAATCAACTCAGAAAGTCAAATATCCCATCTCAAAAAATTTGAATATTCTGGGAATCTTAATCTTAAACTATAAGCCATAATCAGCTATATTAAAATAATAAAAGGCTTGCAATATTTCAGTTGATTTGTAATGAAATCCGAATGTATGACATTTTTGTTTTTTTAATTGCATTACAGAAAATAAAGAACTTTATCACAATATTCTAATTTTCTGAGACAGTCCTGTGCTGTTTTTAAGCTAATACTGTACATTTACTTATTTAAGACTTGTCTCCTGGCCAGAGTGTGGCTGTGATGTCACACTTCCTCAGTCCCGTTTCCTTCTCACCTTCCAGGTCTCAAAGACCCTGATTGGTCCAGGCCGGAAGTGGGCGGAACCCTGAGCCCCAGCAGGGCGGAGCTTTACCAGCAGCAGGTCCTGTCGGAGCGAGCTCGGGTCCAGGGCCGCCGCTCCTCCCTCTTCCTGTCCGTGGAGGGATCCGGGTCGGACAACCAGCCGCCGGCCCTGCTGACCCTGAGCCACTCCATGGACGACCTGGGCGAGCTGCCGCCGCCGGCGCCGGTGCTGTCGCCCTCGCCCACGCCCCACACCTTCCTGCACCCGCTGACCGGCAAGCCGCTAGGTTGGTCCCTGCAGGAGCTAAACCTGCTGTCGTGTAGCAATCTCATACAGGAAGTGTGATCGCTTTTTAAAATTGTTATTTACTGATTCATCAATCATTCCCTCTTTTAAAATGACAGACATCTGAAAACTGTATATGGGACTGTTAAAGACAAATCTGCATCAAAAGTCAGAAAAAGTATATGGACCTTTAGACGTCCAGGTGAATGTCAGGCTGCTTTCAGACCTGTGGCCCGTTTGTTTTGTTCCGATTCAGGGGCTGAATCGATACAGTTGTTTCGTTTTTCGTTTGTGGCGTTTGTGTTCACAAGGCAACCGTCGGTAGCGTTTCAAAGCTGTTAACAAAGACTAATAGTAACTAGAAAAATGTCCTCGCAGAAATTTTGAGAGTTCCACGGGGGGCTGCTGCCCATCTGTGTACATCGCTGCATTTTTCAGCAATAAAGGTGAAGGACTCAAAACTATGGAGCCAAATCAAGGCCAAAAGTTTTGCTAATTTGAAAATAAAATTTGAACCTGAAAATTCTTTTTTACAGTTTCAATTTTATTTTTTTCAGTATCAGATCTTTTTTTCAGTTTCAAATCTTTTTATTTCAGTTTCAAATCTTTTTTTTCAGTTTCAAATCTTTTTTTTTCAGTTTCACTTCTTTTTTTTTCAGGTTCAAATTTTTTTTTCAGGTTCAGACTTTTGGCCCCGATCTGGCGTGGGGGGCGTGGCATCAACTGAGAGGGGCGTGGCATCTACTGAGAGGGGCGTGGCATCATGAGTGACAGCAGAAAGAGAAGGCGGGGGACGTTCCTCAGTCATGTTGCCTTCAGGAAACGTAGGTTGCAGAAGTTATCAGTAGAAGTTTGATTCAACACTGTATATACACCATATTCACGTGATTGGCAGTGGAAAAAACTGATATTAGTGACACATTTCTGTTTAAAAAGCTGTTTTAGACCGTACTTGGTAGTATGTGGAAGTGGGAAATGTCAAACTTTAAAGTGTGGCTGTTGAACTGTACAGTCTGACATAGTTTATTGCTTTTATACTGCGATTGGTGCCAAGTACGGTCTAAAACAGCTTTTTAAACAGAAATGTGTCACTAATATCAGTTTTTTCCACTGCCAATCACGTGAATATGGATACAGTGTTGAATCATACTTCTACTGATAACTTCTGCAACCTACGTTTCCTGAAGGCAACATGACTGAGGAACGTCCCCCGCCTTCTCTGTTCTGCTGTCACTCATGATGCCACGCCCCTCTCAGTTGATGCCACGCCCCCTACGCCAGATTGGGGCCAAAAGTCTGAACCTGAAAAAAAAATTTGAACCTGAAAAAAAAAGAAGTGAAACTGAAAAAAAAAGACGTGAAACTGAAAAAAAAAGATTTGAAACTGAAAAAAAAGATTTGAAACTGAAATAAAAAGATTTGAAACTGAAAAAAAGATCTGATACTGAAAAAAATAAAATTGAAACTGTAAAAAAGAATTTTCAGGTTCAAATTTTATTTTCAAATTAGCAAAACTTTTGGCCTTGATTTGGCTCCATACAAAACTAAGTCCGATGACACCACACACGACTCTCTATATCAAACCATTCAAAAGTTATAGCATTTACTGGGGGTTATTAACCGGTAGGAAACGGTTAACAGCTTCCCGGCCGTGAGGCTGCAGGACTGGGGGTCGGCTAAGGTCAAAGGTCAGGGGACAGATTTCTCCATTTTTACAGGTTGAAGTATATGAAGTCTGTACTGACTCTGGTTGCCCCGGCAACAAGAACCTCGACTTCAGAACCTTCCGGTTTGGCTGTGAGAAAAACCCAGATTTTGGCTTCTGGTAAGGTCTCAAATAACTCCGACTTGTGAGAAAACCGTAGCTCCTAGCCAAGAAACGAAAACATCGTGAGAGACACAGAACCCGGCAGATTCTGACAATCTTAATTTTCAATCTTAAATTTATTCAGATATTCCTTAAAATGATTGAGTAAGCTCAGTGTGAAGACAGAGTGAGATTATTTTGAAGAAAACGTTTGATTACATTACAGCGAATGGAGACCTCGGCAGGAATTGGCGGCGCTTTACCCCCCCCCCCCGTTTAAATTTTGTACATACCCCACCTGTCAAAGTCACATTTTATGACATAGCTATGGAGGAGGAGTTCCTCATGGCGCATGCCCCGTGGCACTAATAATCAATTTTATTTATATCGAGCTTTTAAAAGATCTCAAAGACACTTAAAAAGCCATGTGCGAACCAATTGTTCTCTCATTGGTCAGAAATGAACGTGGAAGGAGTTTCCTCTTCCGTACCCGGGAAAAACAACCACTATGCAGCATCGTTTGTTTCTACAGTTTGTGTTTCTGTGTGTTTCTGTGTGGATTATGTTCTCACTGCAAACGAACGGCTCCAGGTCTGGAATGGAACCAGGGGCTTGTACTACGAAGCAGGATTTGGGGTTAGCGAGGTAACTTCAGGTTTAACCCTGGGTTTTCAGGACTACGACGGTGGTTCACTTCTCACCGGGGTACATCGCCATGGTAACTTATGCTGAACAGCTAACCTGCTCCGGAGCAGGTTATGTTCGAGATACAGATCGCCGGGTATAAAAGCACCGCCCACTGACCAATCAGCTCTCTTGGAAAATGGCATGCCCTTTCGAAGAGAATCCAGTGGAGCTTGGTGCGCGGATCGTGAGAGGATCCCTCCGAAGAGAACGCGTATTCAGGGACCTAAAAACCCCTTTGCTTTCCCTGATGAGTACCTGTATGAACGATCCAAAAAAAAAGGAAAAAAAGAAAAAAGAGGTGGAGGAGAAAATAAAAAATAAATCAATCAATGAATAAATAAAACAAATCATCACCCAAAATCCGATGTACAGTCAATCCAAAACTAATACCAATTAAATAAATAAATCAAGAAGAAATCAAAAAGAAGATGCATTTGTAAGGGGATAGCAAAAAAGGGATTTTCAATTTCGTCCCTCGAACATTCTGAGAAGTCACTTTAAAATACTAAATACCCCCCTCCTGAAAAAATAAAAAATTAAATAAAATAAATAAATAAACCCAATTCTTTGGTACAGCATCAGCACAAGTTATCGGTCAACAACAATAGTTATAGAACCAATATATACAGACTGTCTCAGAAAATTAGAATATTGTGATTTTCTGTAATGCAAACACAAAAACAAAAAAATGTCATACATTCTGGATTCATTACAAATCAACTGAAATATTGCAAGCCTTTTATTATTTTAATATTGCTGATCATGGTTTACAGTTTAAGATTAAGATTCCCAGAATATTTAAATATATGTTTATATCCCTATGAATTTACGCATTTATACAGTCAGCGATCTTTTGCCAGCTGTCTTTCCTGCATTTTGCAGCTGCAACTGTGTTGCTTTTTGCCTGTATTATATGCCTATACTCATCATATTTCCGTAAAATTATAGTTTGCTCTTCGCTACTGAAATAAGCGGCTCTGACAGCGGACTTCTCCATGCTTGCGATTGGTCATGCGCTGAAAACACCGCCCCTTTTATGTGCACGCGCTCATATCCAGATTGGAGAAACCTGGGTCGATCTACCGAGTTGATAACCACCGTCGTGTGACCGCTTAGCGTGATTGCAATTGTCCCGCTTAGTGAATCTGGATAAGGAAAAGATATCCTGGATATGTTGAACTTGCTTCGTAGTACAGGCCCCAGCTCTCCTAGGATCTCGGTTTGCTTGTTTTGTGCCACATCCGAGCGCGATTGCTGTGTTCACATGTACCAAACAAACCGATCTTTAGGGGGAAACGCTCCCTGTTTCGGAACAACTGCTCCAATCGGGACAGGTGTGAAAGCTCCCAAACCAAAAACGTACATCAGTGATGGTTGGTGTGTCTGGAAAAGGTGCAAAACTTAAACACAAGGACATGGCTTTTCAAAATAAAACAGGAACCGAAATACAAAAACCGCGACACTTTGATGTAACGAATCTTAAGGCAAGGTGGATCTGTTTAGCCCCGTGTTTGGGTCCGAGTCCCGGTCTCCGACTCTCTGACCCCCTTTCCTGTTTCCACTCAATAAAGGCCACTAGAGCCACAACATTTAAAACTTTAAATCGACGCTGGTCTCTGATCTAAATGGACCAAATTTAATTCCGACTGCAGGAAACTAGACTGGGAACAAAAACGGCTGATGTGCAGAAATGAGGTCATAAAATGCATCATAAATATTTTGAGGAAAACACACATACATCATTAAAATTCTTAAGTTAAAATGTTTAAACTACAGTTTTTAATTTCATTTATTGATTCATTCCAGACGTGTCAAAACCCCAGAGCAAAACATGAATCTATATACACACATATATACACACCTGCATACACACATTCTGAACACATAGAATCCCTTGTAAATAAATGTAATAAATGAATCTATTTTAACTAAATGTACACAACATAAATAAATCTATACTCAATGTGCACACATCTATTTAAATATATACACCTATATACATGCACATAAATACACACAAATCTTGTTTAACATTTCTGAAAGGAGGAAGTAAAACTTATTTAATCCTACCCTTTTCCAGTATTATATAATTACACTGATATCCATATTAAACATATTTAAACATATAAATTAATGCAGAAAGTGATCTTATATTTTAATGATAAAGAACCCAAACCATCACCTAATTCATTTCAATGCACTTAAAAGTTGTTAATCATTGAATTACATTTTGAAATATTTGTTGTAGAGACTCGACGTAATTAAATAGACTGTTAAGTTTAAAGGAGACTGACGTCTAACAGGATTAAAATCCATAATAAAAATGGTCACCGACTAATTTAATTTAGTTGACTATTGTCAGCAAACAGAAGTGAACCTTCCAGTCCGCTAATAACTGCTTTACGTACATTAGCATTTAGCTACTAGGTAAACAATATGCAACGGTGACTGAAGGTAAAGTTCATTAAAAGATGTATTTTTGAATGAAGTCTCCATCTTTGTTGTATTTTATTGCTAATTAGCACATCATTTAAACAACCTCATGCAAAATATAAAAGCTGAGCTAAATAAGAGCCATTAACAATAACGAGAGGCAAGTTTATAAGTTTATTTGTGAATTACATTTCAGCACCAAGGTCGTTCAAGGTGCTTTACGTCGGTGGTCTGGTGTCCTGCAGGTTTAGACGTTTCTCTGCTTCACCGCGAAACAAAAGACTGTCGTCGTCAGACTTGTGCAGACTTTGATGATTCTGTACGCCGATGACGACCAAGTATTAGATCAGGTATGTAGAAGCTTCTAAAACCAGCAGGACACTGCAGCCCCCTCGACCCGGTAACGGATAAGAGGGAAAATGGATGGATGGAGCAGAGGGGGCCAATCTTGGTCTTGGAGAGCCGTCTTCCTGCATGTATTAGATGTTTCCCTGCTTCCTCACACCTGATTAAAATGAATCTTCATAAAGGTCTGGACAACTCTTATCACGGTGAACACGACGACAGGTGCAGAGCCCGAGCCAACATAAAATGTTGCAAAGCCAGCATCAAGGCCAGTGCTTCCTTCTCAATGGTAGAATAATGAAGCTGTGGCTTAGTAAATTTTCGAGAGAAGAAACAGACGGGGTGATCAATTCCATCGGCATCCTCTTGAAGCAATACAGCCCCAGCTCCCAAAGCACTTGCGTCTACCTCTAACTTGAAAGGCAGAGTGGCTAAGGATAAACACAGTTCTATCTAACTGTCTAATAAGGCAGTGGTCCCCCAACCCCCGGGCCGCGGACCGGTACCGGGCCGTGGGTCATTTGGTACCGGGCCGCACAGAGAGGGAAAAAAAAAAAAAAAAAAAAAAAAATTTTATTAGAAAATAATTTCTGTAGAATCCCCGACTGATGGTGGTTGACTCTCAAACTGATGGTTCACAATGTTTTTATTCCTTGGATGTAAATACACTGCAAACACACCGTAAGAGCTATAAAGGAATAAAATAAAATAAAATAGTTAGTCTTTCTACATTCATATAAGTTTAACTTAAATACAGACCGACGCAGCTGCTCGCTCGGTTGGCAATAAAGCTACCACAATACATGAGCGACCAAACTCAAGCTGGACATAAATACGGTATAACATTTGCACAAATCCTCATCAGCAGGTGCTTTTTGTGTCAGTTAGGCTCCACTTTAGCATTCCTGACACTAGTTTAGTTTTTCAGACACACTTTCTACTGCCGTTAAACTTTTACCGTTAAAGTCCGAAGCGCCGGATGTTTACAAGGTCTTGGCGAGACGCCTTCAAAATAAAAGCACTAAATATCGGTCTACTTAATATGTAACAATAAAATAAAAGCCTGGCTTTAAATAACGTTAATGAGAAAACAAACATAAAAACACATTTATAGAAACACTGATATTATAGGTAATTTACAATTTCCATTATTTCATTTTATTTCTTCAAAAATGATGTTTTTTTATTATTATTATTATTATTATTACTATAGCGAAAATACCACCGTTTTTAATGCCGGTCATTTTATTTAGTTTTTATCAACTACACCTTTAGATTGGGCCGTGAAAATATTGTCAGACATTAAACCGGTCCGCGGTACAGAAAAGGTTGGGGACCACTGTAATAAGGAAACAAAAGCCTATCTGCCTAACTACACTAACCAGTGGGACAAAAATACAGTAGTGGCAACCATCCCTTACCTAATGTGACTAAACATAGATTCTACCTACGTGATGCCTGTGTATAGGGGCCCCCGTCTTACCTGTCCCAAGGCAGGGCATTTACACCAGACTGTGTAGCAGAACAATAACAGCAGGGTGTGCTTCTGGGCTCTAGCAGCAATCATCAACTTGCTGTCAGAGAGAGCCAGCAGGAACTGGCAATCAGCCCTTTTATAGGGCACAGGTGGAGATGATTGGTGGAGGGCACAGGTGGAGATGATTGGTGGAGGGCACAGGTGGAGATGATTGGTGGAGGGCACAGGTGGAGTTGATTGGTGGAGGGCAGAGACAGGGAATCAGAGGCTGGCCAATGGGAGATGGGTGGTGAATGGCTGCTGGTTATGGACCTCAGACCTGCAGAGAATGAGTGGTAGGGAGGGGAGGAGAAGGTGGAAGAGAAATGCAGAGCCACAGAGAATCCTACCTCTGTGGCACGTAACAACGGTGTACTGAAGCTGTTACAGGGTGAGGGTTTGGACCCAAATGCAGCAGACAGTGGCCGTTTGTCTGGTTTGCTTTATTACCCTCAACAGGGTCGAAGAGCAGGCAGGAATGCAAGACAAGGATCAGGCAGCAGTCGGTGTCAAGTTCGGAAGACGAGGTCAGGAGAGCAGGAGACAAGGCAGGATCCAAGAACAGACAGGGTCCGGGAACGGGCAGGGTCCGGAAACAGGTCCAGGAGCAGGCAGGGTCCAGGAGCAGGCAGGGTCCAGGAGCAGGCAGGGTCCAGGAACAGGCAGGGTCCAGGAGCAGGCAGGGTCCAGGAGCAGGCAGGGTCCAGGAGCAGGCAGGGTCCAGGAACAAGCAGGGTCCAGGAACAGGTCCTGGAGCTTTTATACTGTCCTGATTGCTGAGGAGCTGCAGCTGGGAGAGCAGGTGAAAGAGTGAGTGACGAGGTGGGCGTGGCTGGCAGATGGAATGAGCAGGAGAGAGGGTAGTGGAAAACCACTGAAGGCTGGAGGACCAACCATGACAGAAGACATGCTGGATAGGGTCTCTGGAGGACCAAGATACTAGAGTAATATTACAAAGACATAGCAGTCCAAAATAACACCAACGTTTCCCAGACAGACAGACGAGCCCAAAGCAGAAGATGCTGATTTATTTCACAGATGCAACTGTCAGAGAGACACCGCTCAGCTGTGATATAATGAGCGTATACCACGGCCTGTCGGGATGTATTGTTTAAATATTAATATTTAATTTATATTATATATTAAACTCTCCCACTCTGTTAAAAACGTCCTGTGTTTATCTTCATATTTTAGTTTGACCGTGCATTTTGTTCCCTGTCATTTTGCGAGTGGATTTCTTTCCCTCCAAGTTATTTCCGTCACAAACACGAGCGCTAGCGCCGGTTTAGCTCAACGGGTTGAGCAGTAATTTATGTAAACCTTCCCCTGAACAGCGACGTGGGTTTGATTCCAGTCACGGTATATTTTGCCTCCATTTCCTACGTGTCTGTCTTTCACTGCACCATCAAATAAAGTCACATGACGCCAGGAAAAGAGCTCTAAATGCTCTAAATGATTGGCTAATGGAATTATTGTTGTTGTTGTTGTTTTTGTTCTCTTGACATTTGTCTGTTTCTGTTATTGTAACCCTGTAATTGTGTTTGTTTGTTTATGTATTTGATCACATTGAGTCCATGCTCGTCCTGTGAAATGTGCTTTATAAATAAACTTGCCTTGCCTTGTCTAAAAGAACCAACCTGTATCAATTATGATTATTATTATTATTATTATTATCAATTATGATTGTGGGGGCGGTTTCGCGTAGTGCAGAGCTCCAATTTTTATAGGCTATATATATATATATATATATATATATATATATATATATATATATATATTGAGAAAACTCCATTAACCCCATCCAACTCTACATAAATGATTCCCATGATGTGAGTCATGTGACTAATGTCAACTTTAGAGGGAAAAATGAGCTATCTAGCTGTTTAAGAAAAGAAAATTTGTTGTGAAATGGAATTGTCTATTTCCTATTTAACGCTAGTTAGACCTGAAGGATAAATTAGTGACGATAACGAAGCCTTTGCATTGAATTCACTTGAAAAAAAAAATCGGCTCTGTTTTTCTGAATTAACGAGATAATTATCTCAGAATTCCGAGAAAAGTTTTAATGAAAAAAAATTCTGCTCTGTTTTTCTGAATTAACAAGATAATTATCATTATCAATTATCAATTAACGAGTTATTTATCACGTGAGTCATGTGACTAATGTCAACTTTAGAGCGGAAAAACGAGCTAGCTAGCTGTTTAAGAAAAGAAAATTAGTTGTGAAATTGACTTGGCTATTTCATATTTAACACTAGTTAGGCCTGAAGGATAAATTAACTTTATTTCATATTTAACACTAGTTAGACCTGAAGGATAAATTAGTGACGATAACGAAGCCTAAAGCTGGAGATTGTAACATTCCAGCTCGGCCTAACGGTACTCTTTCCACGTCTGACGAAGTTTCATCAACCGTAAACACATGTAGCTAATAACCCAGTCAGGAATTGATTAATAAGGTGATATTTTCCAAGCATTTCTGCACTATAAGGCGCACCTAAAAGCCTTTAATCTTCTCAAACACCGGCAGTGCGCCCTATAATGCTGTGCGCCTTATATAAGAACATTACAGTCATTTCTGTTATTGTAGTGTGGTGGCAAAAATTGTTAAGTGTTCAAAAAAGAATGTCTTGACACGTCAGCTGTCTTTCTGTATTTTTAATAAAAGGCATTCATGAATGGAGTCACACAGTACAACTGATCAGAAGAGCAGTCAGTGAGTGAGTGAGTGAAGATGTTTAGAGACACGCTGTCTTATAGTTCAGCAAGGCTGGGAACAAAAGACAAAACATATGGCACCCTGACAACCATGCCTGGCTCCACCACCTGATAGTGTCACGGTGTGGTTGTTGAGGACCCAAACGCAGGAGAGCAGGAGGCAGGAGTTCACAAAACAGGGTTTAATTAACAAAAACCAAAACCAAAACCAAAAGCGCTGCTGGGCAGGATCAAAAAGGACGGAACAGAAACAGGGATCCAATAACTAGAGGAGAACATGGAGGGAGCAAACAGTACGGACCGACAGGGAGCAGGGAAAGACAAGACCAGATATACACAGGGGGTAACGAGACACAGGTGCAGACAATCAGGGCAGATGGAAAAGGGACAGAAATGAAACTCAAAAACTGGGGGAAATGTTAAACCCTGACAGATAGTGAGAGTAGTAAATTCCACAGGCACTGTGTGAAAGGAGATCCTTCAGGTCCTTGACATCGGGCCTGACTATGTGGATATTGCTTCCCGCCCCTCATAAGGCCACATACATTTTCAGCATAGGAATGTTCACTTGAATAACATGATTCAAATTTTTGCGACCAGAAGTCAGGGGGCGAGGGAGCCCTCTTGCCCCGATGGGACATTTTTTTCTGGATACACAATGGATTCCTACAAATACTGGAAACCTTTGTGCCTCAAGATCCTGTCTTTCGAGGATGTTGAAGATGCTTCATAATTTGATTTATCATCCTCATGATAGGAGGAGGGGGATTCCTGGTCTACCGACAAACGCGTAAGTCGTCGACAGCTGTTCTGGCTCTTTCAGAGCTGCTGGACGTGGCTGATGGGATAAGCACGGCGATCAACACTCAGACTTTAACGCTGGGGGAGCAAAGCCGTAAGCTGGATGCGATTCTCGAACAGAATCGCAGGCTAGCAGCGTCATTGAGCTCATTGGCAAGATTGATAACACCCTGGAGAAGTTGGAAGCTCGGCTTGGCGGGAAGTGATCACAAATTTGTCTGATTGGAGTCGCCATTGATGAACCAGAGACTGAAGGCAGACGGAAAATTACTGAGGCTGCCTGTTTTTCAATAAAATTGTTGATTCTATAATCTGGCCTTGACAGGGCGGTTTTGGCCGATCGCTCTGGTCACAATCTCCCTGGTGGAATGTAAACAAGGTGACTCTGCCCCCACTAACACTAACCCTCCCCTTCTCCCATGAGCACCTGTGGATCCCTGTCTCAGAACTGTACGAGCTGCCTGATAACATCAAGGACATTTGGCTGAGAGCAGCTCTGGGCGAAGGTTCACGGACTCATCATTTCACAGACACTTACCGATAAACACACCTCCCTCAATTCAACGGCTTCCTCGGCTCCTCCCTCTTATCAGCTCCCTCACAACAGTCTCCGGGTTTCGAGCGCCACAACGGCGATCACTTGGATGTACTGTGCCGGTGGGTACTGTAGTCAGGGGGATTGTGGGTACTGTACTTGGTGTCGCCAAAGTAAAGGCGCTAAAACCATCATGAATCGTCACAAACATTCAAGACAACAGCAGCGACAGGAGACAAAGGTTTCCAGAGATTCGGGGAAGGAAGTGGAAAAGTTCCCCTCGGTGTTTGTTTTGGGAGTGAACAAGGTTTTCAGAAAGCTGAGTTGACTTACGGTACTTTTCTTGGGTTTTTTTTTCATTTGCTGAAGCATTTCCTGTAGCGGAGCTCCATCAGGTAGATAGTACTATAGTACGGTATTTTACCGTATATTCCATGCGTCTTATAATGCAGTGCGCCTTATATATGAATATGGTTTTAAAATAGGCCATTTATTGAAGGTGCGCCTTAGAATACAGTAAGCAGAATAAAACACATTCAAAAGTTATTATAATTTAAAATATTATAATTTTAAAAAACATTAAAAAAAAGGGAAAAATCTGAATTCTAAGCGGGGGTCCCTGCTCTGGTTTAGACCATAGAGCTCCAGTCCAAAGTCTGACTGAATAACTGAGAGAAAGTGACGTCTCTTTCCTTCTCCCTCCCCAGACCCGGCGTCTCCTCTGGCTCTGGCCCTCGCCGCCCGGGAACGAGCCCTTTCCGCCCGGACGCCGAGCCCGGAACCTCGGGCCAAACACTCGGCCTGCACCAGCCCGGCGCCCACGCCGGCCGCCAGCCCCGAGGCCCGGCACCGGCGCACCCCCCCCCAGACCAGCCCCGAGGCCCGGTCCAAGCGCTCCACCCCCCAGTGCAGCCCCGAGCCCCGGACCAAGCGGACCCCCCAGACCAGCCCCGAGCTGCGGCACAAGCGCGTCGTCACGCCGCCGCTGTTCCCCGACGGGCCGGTGGAGCGGCCCGAGACCGAGGGCGGGGTCACCTCCCCCGCTGGCCCCGCCCCCGAGCGGTGGGGCGGGGTCACCTCGCCCGCTGGCCCCGCCCCCGAGCGGTGGGGCGGGGTCACCTCCCCCGCTAGCCCCGCCCCCGAGCGCTGGAGGCCCTCCCCCTTACCCCCGCTGGCCAATGAGAGCCACCCGAGCCACCACCCGGCCCTGATTGACAGGAGGCGGAGCCTGACGGTGGGCAGCTCGGAGGAGGAGGGCGGGGCTTACACCGTCACCCTCCCCCCCGCGCTCCTGTCCTCCAGCGACGAGGAGACGAGGGAGGAGCTACGCCGGATCGGCCTGGTCAGCCCCCCCCCGGCCTTCAGCTCCGCCCCCCCGGCCTTCGGCTCCGCCCCCCCCTCTTCCCTGACGCTGTTGCCACGGCGACTAGGGGAGGGCGGGGCCGAGGCCGGCCCCGATGAGGAGGACGCAGGCGAGGAGCGTCTCCATGACAACCCCTCGTCCCCCTCCTCCCTCCCCCCCTCCATCACGCTGGCCTCGCCCCCCCCGGTCCCCTCCCCCCCCCCCACCTCCGTCACCTCCCCCTCCGGCCTGAAGCCCCGCCTCCGCTCTCCCATTGGCCGAGGCCGCTCGGCGCTCCGGGACCCGCTGCTGAAGCAGTCGTCCGACAGCGAGCTCCTCCCCTCCACTTCCTGTTCCCCGGCAGGCCCCGCCCCCGCCGGCGGCCGGCAGCCTCGGTACTTTCTATTGATTTATTTATTTATTTATTTATTTATTTATTTATTCACACACACACATGGGAATTGGTCTCCTGGAGTAGAATTTTGAATTGAATTTAATTTAATTTAATTCGTTTTTTATTGAAACTAAATAATATATACAGGACTGTCTCAGAAAATTAGAATATTGTGATTTTCTGTAATGCAATTACAAAAACAACTAGCCAGTGGCACGCCTCCTCCATTGCTATGGCATAGCTATGGAGGAGGCGTGTGGCACTAACTAGAAAATTTCCTCGCAGAAATTTGGAGAGTGCCACGGCGGTTTGCTGCCCATTCGTGTACATTGCTGCAATTTTCAGCAATGAAGGTGAAGGACTCAAAACTAAGTCCAATGACACCACCCACGACTTTCTATGTCAAACTATACAAAAGTTATAGCATTTACTCTGGGTTATTTACTGTGTGTGTGTGCGTGCATGCGTGCGTGTGTAAGGGGAGGTATTTAATATAGATTAAAAAAAAAATTTAAGGTCAAAAGGTCAGGGGTCAGATTTCTCCATTTTACAGGTTAAAGTATATTAAGTCTGTACTGACTGAGTCATGTGACCAGTTCTGGCTGAATGATTCAGCAGCTGAGCTCTGGTTGCCCCGGCAACAAGAGCCTCGACTTCAGAACCTTCCGGTTGGGCTGTGAGAGAAACCCAGATTTTGGTTTCTGACAAGGTCTCACATAACTCTAATTTGTGAGAAAACCGTAGCTCCTAGCAGAAAAACAAAGACATTGTGAGAGACACGGAAGCTGTCAGATTCTGAAAATCTTAAATTTACTCAGATATTTCTTAAAATGAGTGAGTTAGGTCAGTGCGAAGACAGAGTGAGATTCTTTTAAAGAAAACGTTTGATTACATTACAGCCAATGGAGACCGAGGCAGGAATTGGCGCCGCTTTAGCCCCCCCGTTTAAATTTTGTGCATACCCCGCCTGTCAAAGTCACATTTTATGACTCCCAACACCTATGTCTACATTCTGACCAAAAATTATTTGTCTGGCTTTTACGGTTTGGCCGTGAGCTCGAGTTACAAATAAAAATTCAGGTTATTTTTTTACTGTTTCTCCCACTCTAGAAACCGACACCCGCACTCTAAATTTGACAAAAAAGTGATTTCCAGTCCTCGCTTGAGTGCTCATATTTTGGAAAGTGTACATTTTAGGAAAGAACTGTTTGGTGTTTTGGAGAGAAGAGAAGTTTTCCTCCTTCTTGAAGTTTGAATGACATTTCTACGTGCATGTGTGAGAAAGTTAGGTGTAGGGTGTGGGGCTAGGGTTAGGGTTAGAAAAAACTCAGAAAAAAGGTGAATTTTGGCTTTTTTTTTTACTTTTTCCCATCCGCTTTGAATGGGATTTTTTGGCCGTTATTTTGGGAATAACTTTGAGAAAAATGGGAATTTCAACACCAAAAGTCACAGCACACCATTCCCGATGGAGATACACATTTTGATATATGATTCGCCTAGGTCCTCCGAAATCTGTAGGAGGCGTAGCGAACCGAAATCTGGCCGGAAAATGAAAAAAAATAAACACGCAAGATAACAATAGTGCCACGGCTGCGCCAGAGGCACTATTGTTATCCTGCACTCCTCCTCCATTGCTATTACATAGCTGTGGAGGAGGAGTGGCACTAAAAATGTCATACATTCTGGATTCATTACAAATCAACTGAAATATTGCAAGCCTTTGATTATTTTAATATTGCTGATCATGGCTTACAGCTTAAGAAAATTAAAATATTCTGGGAATCTTAAACTTAAACTGTAAACCATAATCAGCAATATTAAAATAATAAAAGGCTTGCAATATTTCAGTTGATTTGTAATGAATCCAGAATGTATGACATTTTTGTGTAATTGCATTACAGAAAATAACTTTAAGAACTTTATCACAATATTCTAATTTTCTGAGACAGTCCTGTAATTTGTTTTCTTAATATTAGGAGAGAGTTCATTTACTTTAAACCAAATATCAATCTTAGAGAGCTCATTGTTAAGGAGGTCTTGAAGTTCATGGATGTTGTTAGGTGATATAAAAAGGTTTGTATCATCAGCAAAAAGGATTTTTTGGAGCAGATCATTTATTTACCTGTATCACCTGTATCAGGTCATTTATATCTACCTGTTATTTACCTGTATCAGGTACCTGATATCTACCTGTCTCACCTGTATTATCAGGTACCTGTTCCAGAGGAGGTCCAAGCTGTGGGGGGGCGGAGACGAGGACCGGCCCCGGGGCCCCGAGGAGGTGGCGGGGGGCAGGCCGGCGGCCCTGGGGGGTCAGGGGTCGGACCTGAGCACCAGGTCGGCATCGGCCCTGGAGCTGAGCCGGGCCGGGGCCGGGTCCGGGTCCGGGTCTGGGTCCGGGGCCGGGTCCGGCCTGGAACTGGCCAACCGACTGCAGCTGCTCAACAAGGACAGCCACTCCCTGGGGGAGGAGCCCAGCCCGCTGGACCCGGGCCGGAGGTCACCCGTAGGGGGCGCCAGGTAGGTGGTGGTGTAGGTAGGTGGAGGGAACATTCATGACGTCACAGAGGGTTAAACCACTGAGTGGCAGAAAGACTGAGTGACAGAGGGCCGGCCCCCGTCAATTGGATGGCCGGTGGGGGAGCGTGGGCGTCCTTCCAGGGCCGGCTCTGCTGGTCCTGCCTCCTGGCTTCGGCCTCTGCTCCCCCTCCTTCCCCCCCTTACACGATGCATACGCACATAGGAGAAGGGGTGGGGGGTCCGGGTCGTGGGGGGCATTGTCCTGCGTGGCCCGGCACTCCCCGCCTCTCGGTTTTAACAGCATTATAGACACTGCACATTCAACACTTAATAAGTACATTTGACAAGGACACTTAGTTCGGGAGGGGGGGGGGGGGGGGGGGGGTCGGTGTCATATTGATACTTTGTCCTCCCCCTGCCTGTTTTTATGGCATTAATCACATGCACTCAACACCAGGGTCGGGATATTATATATAGGTTAGTAAAAGATTATTTTTTAGTTGTCTTTTAAACTTCATCAATCCTATTCCAAATCTACGGCCCCCTGCAAACAACACTCATACTGGCGCGCACATCTCGGCCAAATTTCCCTAATATGAGTGGTTTGATTCTTGTTTGGTACGTGTGCTGAGGACTGGAGATTGGCACAAGATTACTAAGTCTAGGGTTGAGCCTGTTGACCATTTGAAACATAGGACAAGCATTCTGATAATCGTTTAGCTCAGCCAGTCTTAGCGACTCAAAGCGGTGAAATAGAGAGTGGGTGGGGGAATTTATCTCTGACCAAGACAGGGCCCGTATGACTTTCTTTTGCAAAGATACTAGTTTTTTTAAGATGGCATTTGAAGTTGTTGCACCATATCACATGACAGTAGTTGAGATGAGGTTCAAAGATAGTTTTGTACAACGTAAGAAGAGCAGAAGAAGGAAGGAAGTGCCTGATCTTGTAGAACAAGCCAACATACTTGGACGGTTTGGACTTCTCAATGACGATGATGTTTGTTTGTCTTCATGTTGATGTTTTGAGGACCTCACCTGTTCCTCTCGTGTCCTCAGGTTGTTCTCCAGCCTCGGGATGTTTGTTTGTGTTGATGGAGATGTTTTGAGGACCTCACCTGTCCTCTCGTGTCCTCAGGTTGTTCTCCAGCCTCGGGATGTTTGTTTGTGTTGATGGAGATGTTTTGAGGACCTCACCTGTCCTCTTGGGTCCTCAGGTTGTTCTCCAGCCTCGGGATGTTTGTTTGTGTTGATGGAGATGTTTTGAGGACCTCACCTGTTCCTCTCGTGTCCTCAGGTTGTTCTCCAGCCTCGGCGAGCTCCACACCATCTCCCAGCGAGGATTCGGCGCCAGCTTCACCGTCCGACCCGGAAGTCGCTATCCCGTCAGCCGCCGCTCCCCATCCCCGTCCCCCTCGGACCGGTCCCTGGCCCTGGCCGGGTCCCCCACCGGGGGCCCTGACCGGCCCCCCACCGGGGGCCCCGAGCGGCCCGACCTGAGCTCGGGCCGAGCCCTGACCATCCTGAAGTCGTCCAGCCTCAGCCTGCCGTCGGAGCCCAAGGAGGTGCGGTTCGTGATGCGCAGCGCCAGCGCCAGGACGCGGTCCCGGTCCCCGTCCCCGTCCCCCCACGCCTCGCCCTGCCCCTCGCCGGTGCTCAGCGGGCCCCTGCTGGCCCTGCGGCCCTGGAGGCAGCGGCCCCTCAGCCTCTGGAACAAGTACGACGTCGGGGACTGGCTGGAGTCCATGGGCCTGGCGGAGCACCGGCAACGGTTCCAGGAGCACGAGATCGAGGGCTCGCACCTGCCGGCGCTCAGCAAGGAGGACTTCGTGGAGCTGGGGGTGACCCGGCTGGGCCACCGCATCAACATCGACCGGGCGCTGAGACAGCTGCTGGAGGGGTCGACCTGACCCCCATCAGGGCTCCAACCGACCCCAAACCCACCCCCAACCGGCCCCCAACCGACCCCCAACCGTTCCCCAACCGACCTCCAACCGACCTCTACCTGACCCCCAACCGACCTCTACTTGATTAAAGTCGAAATTTCGAGAATAGAGTCGAAAGTTCGACATTAATGTTGAAATTTCGAGAATAAAGTCAAAATTTCGAGAATAGAGTCGAAAGTTCGAGATTAATGTTGAAATTTCGAGAATAGTCGAAATTTCGAGATTAATGTTGAAATTTTGTCAATAAAGTCGAAATTTCGAGAATAGAGTCGAAATTTCGAGATTAATGTTGAAATTTCAAGAATAAAGTCGAAAGTTCGAGATTAATGTTGAAATTTCGAGAATAAAGTCGAAATTTCGAGAATAGAGTCGAAATTTCGAGATTAATGTTGAAATTTCGAGATTAATGTTGAAATTTCGAGAACAAAGTCGAAATTTCGAGAATAAAGTCGAAATTTCGAGATTAATGTTGAAATTTCGAGAATAAAGTCGAAATTTTGTAAGTAAAGTTGAAATTTCGAGAATAGAGTCGAAATGTCGAGATTAATGTTGAAATTTCAAGAATAAAGTCGAAATTTTGTGAATAAAGTCCAAATGTTGAGAATACATGCCCCATCAGGGCTCCAACCGACCCTAAACCGACCCCCAACCGACCTCTACCTGACCTCCAACTAACCCCCAACCGACCTCCAACCGACCTCTACCTGACCCCCAACCGACCCCCAACCGGCCCCCAACCGACCTCTACCTGACCCCCAACCGACCTCCGTCTTGGTAAATCAGATCTCTGTGTTTAGAACGACGGCAGCGCTGACTCACCTGCCACTTTTGGACTCAAAAGACCAAGATTCCTTGCGGAAAGAAGATGCAGAAAACAAATTCCTGTTCCTTCTGGTGGGGAAATCCTACGGAATCCTACGGAGTATCAGGGCCAAGATCTTTTTTTTATTGTGCACTTCGAGAAAAAAGTCAAAATGTCGAGATTAATGTTGAAATTTTGGGAATAAAGTCGAAATTTTTGTGAATAAAATCGAAATTTCGAGAATAGAGTCGAAATGTCGAGATTAATGTTAAAATTTGGGAATAAAGTTGAAATTTCGTGAATAAAGTCGAAATTTCGTGAATAAAGTCGAAATTTCGAGAATAGAGTCGAAATTTCGAGATTAATGTTGAAATTTCGAGAATAAAGTCGAAATTTTGTGAATAAAGTTGAAATTTCGAGAATAGAGTCGAAATGTTGAGATCAATGTTGAAATTTTGGGAATAAAGTCGAAATTTTTGTGAATAAAATCGAAATTTCGAGAATAGAGTCGAAATGTCGAGATTAATGTTAAAATTTGGGAATAAAGTTGAAATTTCATGAATAAAGTCGAAATTTCGTGAATAAAGTCGAAATTTCGAGAATAGAGTCGAAATTTCGAGATTAATGTTGAAATTTCGAGAATAAAGTCGAAATTTTGTGAATAAAGTTGAAATTTCGAGAATAGAGTCGAAATTTCGAGATTAATGTTGAAATTTCGAGAATAAAGTCGAAATTTTGTGAATAAAGTTGAAATTTCGAGAATAGAGTCGAAATGTTGAGATTAATGTGGAAACTTCGAGAATAAAGTCGAAATTTCGAGAATAAAGTCGAAATTTCGAGAATAAAGTAGAAATTTCGAGAATAAAGTCGAAATTTCGAGATTAATGTTGAAATTTCGAGAATAAAGTCGAAATTTTGTGAATAAAGTCCAAATGTTGAGAATACATTTTTTTTTTCTCCTGCCTGGCCCTGATACTCTTCCGTAATATCCCGTTAGGCTAAACATGACCAAATATTCATTTAGAAAAGGAGTAACCCAGGGGTCATTTTGGGTTTTTAAAAACCGGAATATGAGCAAATTCCGGTTATTCAAAGGGGTTTAGTTTATTAGGTTAAACTAATTATTGGGTTATTGGTGTTTACATGGCCATGTAACCGGGTTATTGCTAATATTCCGGTTTTAAAAGGGTTATTGACTAATGGAAATGCAGTCAGTGTTTCCAGAATCAACGATGACACAACAAGAATGATAAAGACACATGAAAACATCCGTAAGAGAACTTGATAAAGACTCCAACATCTCCGGACATCCATCCTCCGTCGCTGCTGTGAGCGAATCTTCAGGAATCTGCCATCGTTCTCCACAACCTAGTTCTCCAGGGACATGAACCCAGACAGATCTATCAGCTGATCAGCTGATCAATCACCTCAGACGGGTCATCTCCACCCCGTCCTGGGGTTAGGAGAACAGTGATGGATCTTCTGGGACTCTGGGCCTTCAGGACATTAAGGACGTTCCTCGGTCCTTCCCTGGACTTTGATGTGATTTAGCTTTTTTCAAATATCCTGCTGAAGACTTAGTGTTTTTTTCTGATGTTAACCGCTGTTCTACTGCTGATCATTTAGGATTTATCAATACTTTTGTGGTTCCAGAGTTAAAAACTGGAAGTTGACAAGTTTTATTTCTGCTTCCACCAGCAGCCGAGTGACGATGCCGAGTGTGTTTCTGCTGCTGAGTGTGTGAGGTGTGTGTTTACCTGCGTCGTATCGAGGGCTGACCTACACGGTGCTACCTGTTAAAGCCATCTGTACATAGACCTTCCCTACAGGTCCCTGAACGCATCACAGCGTGGCCGTGATGTCCCTGAATGCATCACAGCAAGGCTGTGATGTCCCTGAACGCATCTCAGCGTGGCCGTGATGTCCCTGAACGCATCACAGCGTGGCCGTGATGTCCCTGAACGCATCACAGGAAGCTGAGGTGACTCTGTCTCTCGTTGGAGCTCTGGGATTCCGAATGAATTATTCAGAATTAAATAAATAAGTCCCGGCACAGCACATCCAAGTGATCGCCGCGACTTCGTGGTGCTCGAAACCCGGAGACTGCGTTGGGGGGGGCTGATAAGAGGGAGGAGCCGAGGAAGGCGTTGAGATGAGGGAGTTGGTTATCAGTAAGTGTGTGTAGCGATGAGTCCGTGAACTTCACTCAGAGCTGCTCCTCAATGTCCTTGATGTTATCAGACGGCTCGGTCAGTTCTGAAACAGGTCCACAGATGTTCCTGAGAGGGGAGGGTTAGTGGGGGAAGAGTCACCTTGTTTACATTCCACCAGGAAGATTGTGACTAGAGCGATCATCCAAACCGCCCTGTCAAGGTCAGATTATAGAATCAACAATTAAATTGAAAACAGACTCAGTAATTTTCCGTCTGCCTTCAGTCTCTGGTTCATCAATGGCGACTCCAATCAGACGAATTTGTGATCAATTTCCGCCAAGCCGAGCTTCCAACTTCTCCAGGGTGTTATCCATCTTACCAATGAGCTCAAAGACGCCGCCAGCCTGAGATTCTGTTCAAGAATCACATCCAGCTTACGGCTTTGCTCTCCCAACGTTAAAGTCTGAGTGTTGATCCTTCAGCCACGTCCGGCAGCTCTGAAAGAGCCAGAACAGCTGTCGACGACGTACGCGTTTGTCGGTAGACCAGGAATCCCCCTCCTCCAATCAGGAGAAATCCTGCTATCATAAATCCAATTATGAAGCATCTTCAACGTCCTCGACAGACAGAATCACCAAACACAACGGTTTCCAATGTTTCCAGGAATCCATTGTGTATCCAGTAAAAAACATCCCATCAGGGCAGGAGGGCTCCCTTACCCCCTGACTTCTTGTCGCAAAAATTTGGTCGATTGTGCTGAGAGACCAGTTAATCAATTCCATGATTGTAGAGTTTCAGAGGAGTGAAAAGAAGAGACTCTGAAGACAAGACAAACAAAAGCAGTAGCAGGGCAGATAGGGAGGGAGAGGAGCAGAAAAAGTGTCCGCCTTCGTCGAGAGCCGGAAGAAGACATGTTCCCAGAGTTGAAACGTTCCCAGAGTTGTTCCCAGAGTTGAAATGTTCCCAGAGTTGAAATGTTCCCAGAGTTGTTCCCAGAGTTGAAATGTTCCCAGAGTTGAAATGTTCCCAGAGTTGAAACGTTCCCAGAGTTGAAACGTTCCCAGAGTTGAAACATTCCCAGAGTTGTTCCCAGAGTTGAAACGTTCCCAGAGTTGAAATGTTCCCAGAGTTGAAACGTTCCCAGAGTTGAAATGTTCCCAGAGTTGAAATGTTCCCAGAGTTGAAACGTTCCCAGAGTTGAAATGTTCCCAGAGTTGAAACGTTCCCAGAGTTGAAATGTTCCCAGAGTTGAAATGTTCCCAGAGTTGAAACGTTCCCAGAGTTGAAACGTTCCCAGAGTTGAAATGTTCCCAGAGTTGAAACGTTCCCAGAGTTGTTCCCAGAGTTGTTCCCAGAGTTGTTCCCAGACTGACAGACAGAGATGAACCTCAGCTTCCTGCTGATTGGCTGACAATCATGTTCCCTCCTCCTCCTCCTCAGCTTCCTGTTTTTACAGAGTTTGTAGTTTCTTCTGGGTGAGTGACGTGTGGAAATGTATCTGTTTGTTTTTCTAAAAACTGAAGATGAAAGTTGCTGCTGACTCTGAGATATATGAAGCCTTTCTAATAAACATAATCACCAACGCTGTCATGTCTTGTTCTTGCAGCTGCACTTGTTCAGTGCAGCACTCACAAAAGGAGTGCCATTGTCTGAGCTGATGTTTGCTGGAATTCCCCATCTGGGAACTATCAGGTGCATCAAAGCCTTTTCCACTGCAACGGAGTCCTGTTTTGTTGTGGGGAAAGCTTCAATCCATTTAGAAAACATGCAAACGATAACCAAAACAAACGTTTTGCCTTCACTGGGTGTAAGTTCAATGAAATCCATCTGCAAATGCTGGAACGGTCTGTCTGGTGGAGGGTGAGCTGCCTTTGGCACCCTTAACCCCCTCCCCACATTGTTTGTGGAGCCGATCAAACATCTTTTGCAAAAATCAATAGCGTAAGTTGTGAAACCTCTCGTGAACCAGTGTCTTCGTATTTCACTCACCATCCCCCCCTTTGACACATGGTCCAATCCGTGTGTCAATTTAGCAAAGTGAGGGAAAAGAAATCTGGGGAGACAGGGCAGGCCGTCGGGCTCCGTCAACACACAGTCAATTACCCTGCAGTCTGCATTCTTCCAGGACTGTTTGTCAGGCTGTGAGGCCCTTAACTGCAGGTCAGCAATCTCAACCGAGGTCACAGCGGAGGAAGGAAAGAGTAGGTAAACTGTATCTTGAGAGATAAAGGTTGCTTTGACACAGTTTTTTGCAGCTGCGTCTGCTCGAATATTTCCCTTGAGAGATAAGATCAGATTTGTTAGTGTGAGCATCACATTTACACACAGCAATTTGTTTAGGCAGCAACATGGCGTCCAGGAGAGCAGCAACTAGTACGTGATGCGCTATGCGTCTACCTGTGGAAGTCAAAAAGTCTCTGTTACGCCAAATTTGGCCAAAACAACACCCCAGGCGTATCTGCTGTCAGTGTAAATGTTTACTGATTTTACTTCAGCAAACTTGCACGCCTCTGTCAGCGCCACCAGCTCAGCTGCCTGAGCTGAGTGTTTTCGGACAAAGGTCCAGCCACAACAGAGTCATGCAGCGTGGTGACAGCAAAACCTGCAATGTTACTGGCCGTAGCAGGATCCCTGGAAGCAGAACCATCAACAAAAAGATCAAAGTCAGCATTGTCAATTGCAACATCACTCAAATCAGGTCTTGGGGAACAAATTGATGTTATCGTTGCCACACATTCGTGTGGTTCTCCGTCCTCAGCTGTTGGCAAAAGGGTAGCAGGGTTAAGAACAGTGCATCTTTTTACCTTCACATTTGGCAGTTCCAACAGAACAGCATTGTAACGCAACCACCGCACAGCAGAAACATGTGAGGTTTTCTGCTCCAGGAGGATGAGAGATACTGCATGTTAGTGATGCGCGGGTCGGGGTTTTTCCAACCCGCGGGTCCCGCATTAATGAGAAAATATGACCCGCCCCATCCCGCCCCGCACCACCATATCTATTTACACAACCCGCCCCAACCCGCACCCGCCGGTATTAAAACACGATACACGACATATTTAACGTGTAAACGTTAAATGTGCCATTGAATAAGGCGTCTATTCCGTCTCACTCTCACAAAGGTGAAAACAGGCTTTACAGTGCTGGAAACTGCAACAAATTCAAATCTTAAGCCTGGTAAATAAACAATAAATAAATCCAAAAATAAAAATAAAATTAGGTTTTTGTGGCTATTTGCAATAAACATAATAACGGAGCATAGGCTATTAACCACATCAATCTAACCAAGGCATTGTCATTCAATGTGCACTGTGCAAAAAAAGAATTGCATCAACTGTGCCGGGGTTTAGTCTGTTTGGCCTGGACTCGAGCACCCGGCCGGCTGAGCTGAAGGTGCGCTCGCTCGATGCACTTGTTGCAGGGATGCAGAGAATCAGAGCAGAGCAGCACGCATATTCGTTGCAAGTTGCTTGGCGACCGAGAAAAAAAAGGTTTTTCCGGTCTGGCGCCGTTTTCCAATTCATTGTGTATGTGCTGTCGCTGCGCAAGGGCGCAGGGCTTTGCGCCGAGTCTGCTCCCATCCCGGCGGCGTGCGCTTTGGCGTAAAGCTTTCCAATGAATGGGAAAGCCGGCGGCGGGTGCCGCTGTGCGCCCTCTATGTGAAAGCGAATTGCTGGTAAATCAACCATTGTAATAGACTAAGCTGTCATAAGATGTAGCCTATTATTTAATAAATCTTATAACAGCGTTGTCCCAGCTGTTCTTGCGACGTGAGTCCCGCAGCCGCAGGCGGCACCAGCTCGACTCGCCAAAAACTCCCGACTTCAAAAAAATGATTTAACTTATTTTACCACACAAAACATGATCTAAAATTACTTTTTAAACTGAACAAAATAATACTATAACGAAAAAACCGTTTTAGGTAACGAATTAACTTAAACAGCCGTCACACAACTTTTTTGACTCTTTCAAACAGGTATCAAAACAACTCCGTTTCTACCCAAACAACATTATAAAACAATATGCAGAATAATCAACAATAATCGCCCTTTTGAAATGCAACAACAATAAACAATAATGATATTATTGGAACGGCTGCAACAAGCATATTGTTTATTATTATTAGGGCTATATTTTTATGAATAGCCTACTAACCGTGGTCTGCTCAGGCTCCCCCGCTGCCGCTGCTTGCGCTTTCGTGACGTCGGGTCGCAGGTTACGTGCTTGCAAGGGATTGGCCCGCTTCACCCGCCCCGCCCATGAAGTGAAAATTTCTTGACCCAACCCAACCCGCCCCGCGGGCAACCCGCGGGACCCGCGGGTTATGGGTCGACCCGCGCATCACTACTGCATGTGGGACTAGCAAGGTCAAATCGGTGTATCCCACAATATCACGTGATGCCATAACTGTATAACACAAAAACCAAAATCTCCAAATCAATTACTATATTATACAAAATGAAACACATACTGAACAGCAATACACTCTACATACTGTACTTCTCCCTCATACTTCCATACTTAACCTATTGTGTGGAATTATGGGGGAACACCTACAAAACAAACATCAAACCACTATACATGCTGCAAAAGAAAGCAATACGAATTTTAAACCATGCAGACTACCTTGCTCCAACTAACCCACTCTTTATTAAAACAAACACCCTGAAATTGGAGGACCTAGTGGACATTAATACAGTTTTAATCATGTACAAGGGACACAATAATATACTCCCACCCTGCATGCAGGAGCTGTTTGAAGTTAGAGAGTCCAAATATCCACTTAGGGGGTCATGTATCTTTAAGAAAATGGGTGTACGGACCAATACGAAGAGCAACTGTGTATCAATAAAGGGGGTCCAGCTATGGAATAATTTGGAAAATGAACTAAAACTATGCACTACCGTAACCAAATTCAAAAATAAGTTCAAAAATAAAATATTAATATAAAACATTGATATGATAATATTATAATAATACCATGATAGTAGCAAATCGAAGCAAGTGTTTGCATGACCGCTCTCAGTGGCCGTTCAGCCGAGGAGTTGGTGAAGCAGCTCCACATCATACCAGGTGGACCTGGACCTGGACCTGGACCAGAAGCAGCACCACATCATACCAGGTGGACCTGGACCTGGACCTGGACCAGAAGCAGCACCACATCATACCAGGTGGACCTGGACCTGGACCAGGACCTGAAGCAGCACCACATCATACCAGGTGGACCTGGACCTGGACCAGGACCTGAAGCAGCACCACATCATACCAGGTGCCCTGTAAGCCACTTGGTATGTTAAAAAAATATTATTTTTCCTCTTTTTTACACACCCTACTCTTAACCTCTGCTCTCCGCGCTGTACAGTCTCTTGCCAAGAACCACTTAATTTATCACTTTTTGCAATTTATAGTATGTTTTTTAGTTTTGTTTTCGTGTTTGTTTTTTTGTCTTTGCTTACTTGTTACTTGTCCAATATATCCATTCTTTTTCAATGTTTGAACCCAAATTATTTGTTTTTGTGGCAGGGTGGAGAGGTTGATGGGACACGCACCTGTGTCCCATCCGCATGAGTGGCTGGTTCTCTCCATCCTGCCTACCTTATAAGGCGGAGCTGGTCAGCAGCGAGGGGTCGGAGGAGCTCCGGGTATGGTTGTGCACATGTAGGTTGGTTATTGGTGGCAAATAAAGGGATTCTGCACTAAACTCCATGTCTCTCCATCCTTTGGTCGGGCCCCGTGGCACTCGCCCTGCCACAGTTTTGTTTTGTATAAAACCTCCTGAGTCGAGGTTTATAAAAGGGTAGGCATATAAGCCTCGGCTTCAGCCTAAACCTTTTCGGTGCCACTTAAAATATTGGACCTTTTTTTTATGTTGTACTATGTTGTATCCAAATGGACCGAAATAAAAAAAAAACTCAAATCAAAAACTGCTTTCTCTGCTGCAGCTACAGCTCTGAGGCAGCGAGGCCTGAAGCTACAGTGTCAAGCTTGGATGAGAAATAAGCTACAGGCCTCAATTTCCCCCCATGGTCTTGTAGCAGCACTGAAGTCATGTAACCCCCCTCTTTGTCCACAGTCTGGGTGAAAGGTCGTGAACAGTCAGGCAGTCCAAGTGTCGGAGGCGTCTGTAACGTCAGTTTCAGGTCAGTGAAAGCTTTGTCAGCCTCGTCAGTCCAGGTGACAGGGTCTGATGCTTTTAGGCCGTTTGCATGGGCAATTGTTGCCAATGGTGCCTCAATTTCAGCATAATGCAGGACCCCCTGTCGACAATAACTGGTGACGCCCAGAAATGACATCACTTGTTTCTTAGTGACCGGTTTTGGCATTCTCTGATTGGCCGTAATTCTGCCAGGTGAGAGGGATTTGCCCTCCCCCGAAATGACATGACCCAGAAACGTAACCTTTGTGGCAACAAACTCCAGTTTGGACAGGCTGGCTTTATGCCCCTGTTCAGCCAAATGGGTCAACAGAGCCAGAGTAGCTTTAACGCATTCGTCTCTGCTGATAGTACGTGACTTCACGACAGACAAAATAAATAAAAATGATTGATATGTTTCACACTTGTGTCACAATCAACCCAATCATGCACAGCTCATACTCGCAATGGCAAGAATCCCATTTCCATACGATCCGGGTCAAATACAGTATCACAAAAGTAATCTGCAAACATTCGAATGGTGAATCAACCCAATTTGACAATTCTACGTCACCATGTCTCCATTCAGGGCTTAAAAAAAATCTCCCTCGTCAGACACAGACCACACCACACCAAGAAGCCACTTATTTGTATCATTTTAACAAAAATGTTAACAGAAAGGAAATGAGATAACACCTCTCTCTCAGGATTCACCAAGCCCCTCATCCATCTGAACGTGCAGCCAGACAGGCAACATGGAGCTTACACCACCCAACTACGGTAGTCTAGACCCCAACACCATCCAACTACGGTAGTCTAGACCCCAACACCACCCAACTACGGTAGTCTAGACCCCAACACCACCCAACTACGGTAGTCTAGACCCCAACACCACCCAACTACGGTAGTCTAGACCCCAACACCACCCAACTACGGTAGTCTAGACCCCAACACCACCCAACTACGGTAGTCTAGACCCCAACACCACCCAACTACGGTAGTCTAGACCCTAACACCATCCAACTACGGTAGTCTAGACCCCAACACCATCCAACTACGGTAGTCTAGACCCCAACACCATCCAACTACGGTAGTCTAGACCCCAACACCATCCAACTACGGTAGTCTAGACCCCAACACCATCCAACTACGGTAGTCTAGACCCCAACACCACCCAACTACGGTAGTCTAGACCCCAACACCACCCAACTACGGTAGTCTAGACCCCAACACCATCCAACTACGGTAGTCTAGACCCCAACACCACCCAACTACGGTAGTCTAGACCCCAACACCATCCAACTACGGTAGTCTAGACCCCAACACCACCCAACTACGGTAGTCTAGACCCCAACACCACCCAACTACGGTAGTCTAGACCCCAACACCATCCAACTACGGTAGTCTAGACCCCAACACCACCCAACTACGGTAGTCTAGACCCCAACACCATCCAACTACGGTAGTCTAGACCCCAACACCATCCAACTACGGTAGTCTAGACCCCAACACCATCTAACTACGGTAGTCTAGACCCCAACACCATCCAACTACGGTAGTCTAGACCCCAACACCACCCAACTACGGTAGTCTAGACCCCAACACCATCTAACTACGGTAGTCTAGACCCCAACACCATCCAACTACGGTAGTCTAGACCCCAACACCACCCAACTACGGTAGTCTAGACCCCAACACCATCCAACTACGGTAGTCTAGACCCCAACACCATCCAACTACGGTAGTCTAGACCCCAACACCACCCAACTACGGTAGTCTAGACCCCAACACCATCCAACTACGGTAGTCTAGACCCCAACACCATCCAACTACGGTAGTCTAGACCCCAACACCACCCAACTACGGTAGTCTAGACCCCAACACCATCCAACTACGGTAGTCTAGACCCCAACACCACCCAACTACGGTAGTCTAGACCCCAACACCACCCAACTACGGTAGTCTAGACCCCAACACCACCCACCTACGGTAGTCTAGACCCTAACACCATCCAACTACGGTAGTCTAGACCCCAACACCACCCACCTACGGTAGTCTAGACCCCAACACCACCCAACTACGGTAGTCTAGACCCCAACACCACCCACCTACGGTAGTCTAGACCAGCCTTTCTCAACCCTTTTTCAGTCATGACACCTTTCAAAAGTGAATAAAATCTCACGACACCCCAGAGTAAAATATAATTAAAAACCACACTGCATCGCTGTAAATGCATATGACGCGCACATACGGTGCGCGTCACCGGGATGTCGAAAGTCAGCTGGTCTCTAATGATGATGTCTCTAACACGTCCGCAACTCAAGGGTGATTCACGCGCCTCCCTTCTCCCTTTAACGTTCTCATGGTGGCCGCAATTACGTCCGCCTTACAATAATACAATGGGCGCATTGCGTTATTGGGCGCGCAGCACATTAAAAAAAAAAAAAAGACGTTTATATGCGCCTAATGGTCGTCAAAATACGGTATCTTATTTATTTATTTATTTATTTATTTATATATTTATTAATTCATAGGCAAAAATAATGTATTTATGTATGCATTCATATATTTATATATGAAATGTCAGAATAGGTAATTTTTTGACGACACCCCTAAAGCAGTCAGGGGACACCCCAGGGTGCCACGACACCCCTGTTGAGAAAGGCTGGTCTAGACCCCAACACAGATTCTGGTCCGGAGCTCCAGACTGGAGAATCATCAGGACAAATGTTTAATTTGAAAGAGCTTTTATTTTGAAAAATCTGCAAGTTTTCAGGTCAAAACATCCTTCATGAACCTTTACAGACACCAATGAATGACAGTAATCTGATTACACAGACACCAATGAATGACAGTAATCTGATTACACAGAAACCAAGGAATGCATCTGACAGTAATCTGATTACACAGAAACCAATGGATGAATCTGACAGTAATCTGATTACACAATAACTATGATACTAACTGCTGTAATCTGATTACACAGTAACTATGGTAATGATACAGTACTAACTGCTGTAATCTGATTACACAGTAACTATGGTAATGACACAGTGTACTAACTGCTGTAATCTGATTACACAGTAACTATGGTAATAATGATAGTGTACTAACTACTGTAATTTGATTACAGAGTAACTATGGTCCTAACTGCTGTAATCTCACTACAGCAGTAATCTGATTACTGGCGTCCCTCCAGGATCAGGTCCATATAGGCTCCGGTCACCAGACTGTAATCTGATTACAGCAGTAATCAGATTACTTCTGTCCCTCCAGGATCAGGTCACCAGACTGTAATCTGATTACTGCTGTAATCAGATTACTTCTGTCCCTCCAGGATCAGGTCCATATAGGCTCCGGTCACCAGACTGTAATCTGATTACAGCAGTAATCTGATTACAGCAGTAATCTGATTACAGCAGTAATCTGATTACAGCAGTAATCTGATTACAGCAGTAATCTGATTACAGCAGTAATCTGATTACTTCTGTCCCTCCAGGATCAGGTCCATATAGGCTCCGGTCACCAGACTGTAATCTGATTACAGCAGTAATCTGATTACTGGCGTCCCTCCAGGATCAGGTCCATATAGGCTCCGGTCACCAGACTGTAATCTGATTACAGCAGTAATCTGATTACTGGCGTCCCTCCAGGATCAGGTCCATATAGGCTCCGGTCACCAGACTGTAATCTGATTACAGCAGTAATCTGATTACTGGCGTCCCTCCAGGATCAGGTCCATATAGGCTCCGGTCACCAGACTGTAATCTGATTACAGCAGTAATCTGATTACTGCTGTAATCAGATTACTTTTGTCCCTCCAGGATCAGGTCCATATAGGCTCCGGTCACCAGACTGTAATCTGATTACAGCAGTAATCAGATTACTTCTGTCCCTCCAGGATCAGGTCCATATAGGCTCCGGTCACCAGACTGTAATCTGATTACTTCTGTCCCTCCAGGATCAGGTCCATATAGGCTCCGGTCACCAGACTGTAATCAGATTACTTCTGTCCCTCCAGGATCAGGTCCATATAGGCTCCGGTCACCAGACTGTCCCTGGAGACGCCGAGCTGCTCCATCAGGCCCTTGGCCACCTGGACAAAAACACAACAACAACTGAAACTAGAATAATTTCCTCTCAGAAAATTGGAGACGCCACGGGCGGCTGCTGCCCATCTGTGTACATTATGGTGAGATTCTTTTTTTTTTTTTTTAAAGATTTTTTTGGGCTCTAGTGGCCCTTTATTGAGATACAGACTGGAAAGGGGTAGAGAGAGAGAGAACGGGGAAGACATGCAGCAAAGGTTCACGGGCTGGATTCGAACCTGCGACCGCTGCAGGAGGACTGTAGCCTCAGTATATGAGCCGCCGCTTAACCCACTGCGCCACCGAGCGGCCCGTTATGGTGAGATTCAGTGATCAGTCGATTGATTGGACGGACAGACTGGTAACAGAGAACTCAAACAATCGCAACTCACAACTGGAAGGTTCCAAAAATGCATCGTGAGAGACACAGAACCCGGCAGATTCTGACAATCTTAATTTTATTCAGATATTCCTTAAATATATTAAATATGGTCAATGGGGACTGAGACAGGTATTGGTGGCGCTGTGCCCCCCCCCCCCCCCCCCGTTTAAATTTAGAGCATACCCCGCCTGTCAAAGTCACATTTTATGAATCCCAACACCTATGTCCACATTCTGACCAAAAATTATTTGTCTCCTTTTTACAGTTTGGCCGTGAGCTCGAGTTACAAATAAAAATTCTGGTTATTTTTTTCTGTTTTTCACACTCTAGCAACCGACATCCGCACTCTAGATTTGACAAAAAAGTGGTTTCCAGTCCTCGCTTCAGGGCTCATATCTTGAAAAGTTTACATCTTAGGAAAAAACTGGTGTTTTGGAGAGAAGAGAAGTTTTCCTCCGTTTTGAAGTTTGAATGACATTTCTACGTGCAAGTATGAGAGAGCTAGGTGACTCTTTTTTGACTTTTTCCTCCTCCATTGCTGTGGCATAGCTATGGAGGAGGAGCCTCTTGGCGCAGCCGTGGCACTAATGACATTCATCTACGGTGTGATGAACATTATCTTCCTTTTATACCACGGTCTGTGTGAATACTGGATTCTGATTGGCTGGCAGGTGTATTGTTTGTGCAGGTTGAGGGTTCAATCACCTTCTGTCCGTCTTCCAGCGTCTGCTGCGGCTGCATCTGCACCTGGAACACAGGTAGGGTTCTGTCAGTGGTTCACCTGGAACACCTGGGCCCTCATTTATCAACAGTGCGTAGAAAAGGTTCTAAATTCTGCCGTAGGAGTGAAATTTAGAATGTGTGTAAGTACAAAAAAATCCGGATTTATCAAACGTGCGGACGCTGGTCGTACGCACATCAGTGATGATAAATCCCACCTGTTCTAAACTGCCGTGCTCGTGCATGGTTACCGTCATTTGCATTCAGAAACGCCTCCAATTGGCCATATATGGAGCAACAACAGCTCCCGCTTGGAGGTTTACAAACTTTATTGAACAAAATTCTGTAGAGTTTACAACAAAAGGCAAATGAAACAAAATAATCAATTATCTACAAATATTCAACATTTGGGGGGGTTGAGAGCAAAAAAAAAAAAAAAAGATACATTTACTGACAAGCTATGGGAAGTGTATTAATAAAAATGAAGAAACAAAGACATCGTTTCATATAAGCTTTTGGCAATATCGTTTTTTTCACACATTTTAAGACAGTGTTTCTCAATCCTTTTTTTTTTTAGATGTTTCCCTGCACCAACACACCTGATTCTAATTAATGGTCCTAATTAGCTTGTCACCAAGGTCTGCACAAGTCTGTTGATGACACAGGTACTTTTATCACGGTGTGCTGAAGCAGGGTAGCATCTAAAACATGCAGGACAGTTGTACTCGAGGACCAGGGTTGAGAACCACTGGTTTAAGAGACGCTAAGTACAGTTTACATTCATTTTTCAGTTGTACAATGGAGGGTTTGCTGTTATTCCATTTGCATTTATGTATGTGATATTTAGCTTGTAAAATAATTATGTTGACCATGTCTGATATATTTCTTGGAAGATTATCCATATAAATTAAGATTTGGTTGGAGTCAAAAGCTCCTGCTTGGAGGTGCAAACACCAACCGAGCTGTTCTGCAGAATAAATGAGTGTTGCGTTCCTCCAGGCCACCGGGCAACGACGGGCAACAGAGACAGAGTTGCATCACAGATTATTTGTGCATTGATTGAATGAAATCTTTTCATGTTCACGTAACCGAATTCATTGTGTGATGGTTCTTTTATGGCGATGTGGGTGCAATCTAGCTCCAATTATGTTTGGGAATCCGGCGATGGCATGAAATCCTCGTTTAATTTGGGCTTGTTGGTGATGTGTGTTTGGGAACTGGGTGTAAATTAGGGACAGAGAAATTATTGCATCCAACACTGCTGGCATGATTCTGCTGCGAAATGCCGCATGTCTCCAATCTCTCTCTGAAATGTTCCGGTGGACAAACATCCCAGGGTGGACAGGAGCTGGATGTGACTGGGATGGAGTTGTAAATCACAACATAAATCCATCAGAATGTTTTTGGGGAAGCGCTACCTGCTGAGCAGCCGCTCCGTGCTCTCACTGAACAGATCACGCTCTTTGAAAACACGCTCTCTGCGGAGCGTGTTTTTGCGGAGCGCACGGTTTCTAAATCCTCCAAAACTGCAAGATAAGCCATGGTACTTGTATTTTATTTTCAGGTCGTCCTGCCAAAGCTGTCTTTTATAGCTTGTCACGCCAATTATTCAAAATGTCTGAATTACTTATGGAGAATTTTTATTAATTGGAGGAAACGGGGAACATGTGCACATGTTCCCCGTTCAGTCACAGTTCAGCGATCTCAAACTTCACATGTAAAGTTTGAGACTCTTTTAATGGGTTCTATTTGTAGTTTCACTGTTCTACCACTAGGTTTTGTGCGTACGCATGGTCGGAGCTGTGCGTATATTTACACGTGTTTCTGCGCACAGTTACATGTTGATAAATACCTTACTTTGCGTGGGAATGCTCGTACGCACGCTTTACGCACAGATCTGTGCGTACGCACGATTGATAAATGAGGGCCCTGGAGCCTAATGACCCGGGTCCAGAACCAGGTCCAGAACCAGGTCCAGAACCAGATCCAGACCTCCAGCTCCATGAAGGTTCCCAGTCCCTCCACCTGGTCCAGGTGGTTCTGGTCTGGTTCTAGTTCTGGTTCTAGTTCTGGTTCTAGTTCTGGTTCTGGTTCTAGTTCTGGTCCTGGTTCTGGTCCTGGTTCTGGTTCAGTTCTACCTCCAGCTCCATGAAGGTTCCCAGTCCCTCCACCTGGTCCAGGTGGTTCTGGTCTGGTTCTAGTTCTGGTTCTAGTTCTGGTTCTAGTTCTGGTTCTGGTTCTAGTTCTGGTCCTGGTTCTGGTCCTGGTTCTGGTTCAGTTCTACCTCCAGCTCCATGAAGGTTCCCAGTCCCTCCACCTGGTCCAGGTGGTTCTGGTTCTAGTGGTTCTAGTTCTGGTTCTGGTTCTGGTTCTAGTTCTAGTTCTGGTTCTAGTTCTAGTTCTGGTTCTGGTTCTGGTTCTAGTTCTAGTTCTGGTTCTAGTTCTAGTTCTACTGGTTCTGGTTCTGGTTCTAGTGGTTCTGGTTCAGTTCTACCTCCAGCTCCATGAAGGTTCCCAGTCCCTCCACCTGGTCCAGGTGGATTCTGGTCTGACCAATCAGGAAAAGCCGCCGCTCCTTCTGGACCCGACCTTTGACCCCGAGGGCCGAGGAGAGAACGGCCTGTTGGAAAACCATTAATAACACCATCATCAATATCTATCTATCAATATCTATCAATATCTATCAATATCTATCTATCAATGTCTATCAATCAATGTCTATCAATCAATATCTATCTATCAATGTCTATCTATCAAGTAATTTGCTGAATAGGCTCCAGCTGATCCAGAATGCAGCAGCACGAGTGCTGACAGGAATCAGCAGGAGAGACCACGTCTCTCCAGCGTTAGCGTCGCTCCATTGGTTACCTGTAAAATTCAGAATCCAATTTAAAATTGTATTACTTGCATATAAAGCCCAAAACGGCTTAGCTCCGCAGTATTTACAAGACCTGATAGTGCCTTATGTTCCTGGCAGAGCTCTCCGTTCTCAGAGTGCAGGTTTACTCGTAGTTCCTAGAGTATCTAAATGTAGATTTGGAGGGCGGGCGTTCTGTTATCAGGAACAATTACTAGGGTTAGGGTTAGGGAGGCTCACGCTCCTGAACCGGGTCCAGGTCCAGAACCGGGTCTCACCTGCAGGCCTGCCGGGTCGCTGGTTCCGCTGATGGAGAACCGGGACAGTTTGGGTCCATCGGTGTCGGGACGATCGTAGAAGATCAGCTGACCAGAACCGTCCTGATGGAAACAAATGGAGAAGAACCATGTCAGAACCAGAACCAGAACCAGAACCAGCAGGTTCTGCTGAGCAGCAGGACAGACTTCAGGACTCTGTTCTAGTTTTGGTGTTGAAGAGAAACTTCATTTCATCCACAGATCAGGTTTCTAGAGACCTGGTCACACGGGGGTCCGTTATAGACCTGGTCCAGACCAGACCTCCATCAGGGGGGTCTGGTCCAGACTGCAGGTTCTACAGCAGGGGTGTCCAAAGTGGGTCCTCGAGGGCCGGTGTCCTGCATGTTTTAGATGTGTCCCTTTTTTAATCAAACCGTGATACAAGGAGCTTGGTCATCAACAGAACTATCCAGACTTTGATGACAAGGTGGTGACGACTGTTAATTAGAATCAGGTGTGTTGATGCAGGAAACAACTAAAACATGCAGGACTGCGGCTCTGGAGGACTGGAGTTTGACACTCCTGTTCTACAGGGTTCTTTACGGTGCTACAGCCCTGGTACCATGAGGTCCCGGAGCTTGAGTCTTCCTCTGCTGCAGGTTCAGGTTCAGGTTCTGGTTCTTGTTCTACAGGGTTCTGGTTCTGGTTCTGGTTCTACAGGGTTCTGGTTCTGGTACCATGAGGTCCCGGAGCTTGAGTCTTCCTCTGCTGCAGGTTCAGGTTCAGGTTCAGGTTCTGGTTCTGGTTCTGGTCCTGGTTCTGGTTCTGGTACCATGAGGTCCCGGAGCTTGAGTCTTCCTCTGCTGCAGGGGTAGAACGTGTCTCTCTGCCGGATCACCGTTCCCTCTGATTGGCTGAGCTCGGCAGCTCGTTGGAGGAACCGGACCGGGTCGTCCACGCGGGCCTTGATCTCCACGTTGGACAGCATGTTCCTACTGAGCATGTGCAGAACAGAGACAAGTACTGAGCATGTGCAGAACAGAGAAAAGTCATGTGATTAATAATAATAATAATAATAATAATAATAATAATAATAATAATAATTAAAACTGCAAGCAGCGATGAACGGATGAACGGGCCCTCACACGTGCAATTTTCACTAATAAAAGTCAAGGACTCAAAACTGAGTCCGATGACACCACCCACGACTCTCTATGTCAAACCATTCAAAAGTTATGGCAGAAAGTAGGAACTATCAAATATGGACCAATCACATGAAGGGGGTGCACTTTTTGGCGTCTAGCGTCGCCACGGTAACGCTTTTGAAAGAGAAAAGTAATGCGTGGTGTTGCAGGATGGAGACGCACATTTTGATGTATAACACACCTGGGTGCACGTTACGGTTCGGGCTGAATTAACTGCCGAAGGAATGGCATATATTTTGCCAAAATTACAGAATTAATTCAAAATGGCCGACTTCCTGTTGGGTTTGGGCCATGGCTCCAAGAGACTTTTCTTTAAGTTGTGACATGATACAGGTGTGTACCGATTTTCGTGCATGTACGTCAAACCGTATTGTGGGGCTTGAGGCACAAAGTTTTCTAGGGGGCGCTGTTGAGCCGTTAGGCCACGCCCATTAATGCAAACCATTAAATATCACATTTATCACCAGGACTGGATTGGTGCAGAATTTGGTGACTTTTGGGGAACGTTTAGGGGGAAAAAAGACCCTCATTTAGTCTGAAGAAAAACTAGGAAAATAAAAACAAAAACTCAGATACAATCTGATGTTTAAAAACATCAGAGGTAAAAATAAAGAAAAAAGAACCAACAGAAAGAGGCAGAGAAATGAACATTAAATGGGTTAGGCAGTTTTGAATAGATGCGTTTTGAGTTGTGATTTGAAATGAGTGTTAATGAATATCAAATAAAAACTTAGACCACTTTAAAGCCCAAAGGTCAGTAAAGTAATAGGTCACATGATTCTAACTGCTATTAATCAACACTAGTCTATTTTAACAGCTTTATAAAGCCAAACACATCACCAAATGTGTTTTATTTGAACTTTAGTGATGTTTCCATAGAAACCACAAAGGCTAACCCTCCTAATATCTCTCTAAGACTGAGTATCTTTGTTTAATTCTTATTCATTTTGTTTTAAACCTTAGTATCAGGTGATCTTTTTAACTCAACATGAAATTATTATTCAGTTCTTTTTCCCCACTTAATTTTAGTTTTTAGTTTAAATAACTTTAGTTATTTTTAGTTTTGCTGAACATCAGTTTTAATTTTTCCTTTTTTCATTGTATAAGTTTCTTATTTTGTCAGCATCACTTTTTAATTTAATTTCAATATTTTACTTCAGTTCATTTTATTTTCACTTACAAATATCAAAGATCACAAATATTTGTTTTATCAGCATTGTATTCTTTTTTTATATTTAATTTAAAAAATTATTTATTAAATTTTTTATTATTTTACATTTATCTGAGTTTAGTAAGTTTTTAATCTTTCCTTTTTATAAGTTTCTTATTTTTTCAGCATCACTTTTTAATTTAATTTCCATATTTTAGTATTTGTTATTTTAATATTAGTTCTATCAGCATTATTTATTTATTATGAGCAGGGGTTAATTTGTGCCGGATCCTGCCGGAACAAGATCCGGCACCTCTCGATTTTGGCCTCCCTGCGTTCCGGGACTTATTTGGGCAGATCCGGCACCTCTCGTATATATAAAACAATAATAATATAAAAACGTTTTTTTTTAATGTATAAAAAATAATAATATGCATACATTCGTTTACAGAACAAATTCCAAGCATTTCATGTTGTTTATAAAGATTTAACGTCATTTGAAAGAGTCGGAGATTTGTTGACGCTATGAAAAGATGGGCCAGCAAACCACGCCCCCGACCAAAAAAACTTTGGAAATTTGCTGGATCTGGGGAGCATGCAGCGAGCAACGCAAACATGTCAAAAAGACAGCTGAATTTACTGTCTTTTTTCAAAACGAATCAGAAAAGCAACAAGCGGCGATGAGGGCAGCTGCAGCACAATCAGTGTGGTCCTTGCGCCGCAGACCACATACACATGAATGGATTTGTGTCGGTTGCTGTGGATTATGTTCTCACTACAAATAAAAAAACGGGCTGAAGCCCCCCCAAATTTGATCTCAGCCCCCCCAAAATTAAGAGGACATTTTTCCCTTTCCAACGATACCAATATTGTGTTTGTACAATTTAAAACGGCGTTATTTTGGGGTTGATGCAGCCGCATCTCTCTGCCTGCACTGTATCCAGCAATGTCCCGCCCACAGCACCATCTGACTGGTTACACACAGAGACAGGCACGGGAAACAGCCAATCAGCGGTGGAGGCTGTGCATGCTCTGTGCTCACACAAACAGAGGGGAGAATAAAAGTTTAGCCGGGTAGAGAAGCTCCGGAGAGGATATTTCCAAGGTAAGTTAAGGCAGCAGACACCCTATTATTGTTATTCTAGCTTTCCAAAGTGCACCAGATTGATGCATTTAAATGCATTATGCTCAAAAAATGTCCGGACCCCCCATCCCCCCCCCCGGTACCCCCTCGATGTTCCGGGACCTCTTCATTGACAAATTAAGCACTGATTATGAGGTTATAGATGTTAATTTAACAAACATCACATTCCGGAAGTCAAGATTCGACGTGCTTACGTCACAGCGCTGCGCCCTCCGTTCTTCCGGTGTGACGTCACGCGCAAGCCTGGCGGGATAATAAAGCTTTATTTTATTATTTTAATAAAGTAACGTGGATTTACTGTTATTTACTGCTGGATA
This sequence comes from Cololabis saira, assembly GCF_033807715.1. Taxonomy (NCBI): domain Eukaryota; kingdom Metazoa; phylum Chordata; class Actinopteri; order Beloniformes; family Belonidae; genus Cololabis; species Cololabis saira. The sequence goes on from NC_084609.1 coordinate 2,529,675, forward strand.
ACCGCATTACTTTATTTATTTAACCTGCCATTAAATAAATAAACTAAAAGTAGAATGTTTATCACTCACCATTGAATAAATAAAGAAATAAATCTGTATTCTTTCTGTTTGCCGTTAACTGTGAATGAGAAACGAAGATGGCGGCCAAGCGACGTCTAACACGGAACATTGTAGTCGGATAATTCTGCTCCAGAGGTTTTTATTCATAAATAAACTGATTCTGATTCGGAGTTCTTACGTTTTTCCTCGTGTTTCCCGCGGCTGCACTTCCTGATGCCCGGATCTGACGTCAGAGCAGCGCTGCTCTGGGATCAGCGGGAGAAGCTGATGACCGCTCTTCGTTATGGTAGACTCCGCCCAGATCTGATCTCAGACCAGCGCGGAGAGCCAATCACCGCGCTGGTCTGAGATCAGCGGGAGGAGCTGACAACCGCTCTTCATTATGGTAGACTCCGCCCTGATCTGACCTCAGACCAGCGCTGGTCATTGATCATCGCTGGTCTGAGATCAGCCTGAGACACGAGGGGCGGGGCCTGCAGCCGCGGCGCTGGTCTGAGATCAGCGGGAGGAGCTGACAACCGCTCTTCATTATGTTAGACTCCGCCCTGATCTGACTTCAGACCAGCGCTGGTCTGGGATCAGCGGGAAAAGCAGACCACCACTCCTCCTGATGGTAGACTCTCTCCAGATCTGATCCCAGATCAGCCCGGTCTGACATCACGCCGCCATTTGCTGAAACGGCTCTGAAACCTTTTTTCTTTTTCTTTTTTTACAAACAAGGCATCAAACTTTATCAAAATGCTTCAAGGAACAGGTGCATTTGAGAGAAAACAGAAGGAAAAGAAATGGAATCAAATGAAAAGGAAAATAATAATGAAAGGGGCTCGGCCTTAGCCAATAAATTATTATTATATTAATATTATTATTATTATAATTTCTTCTTCTTCTTCTTCTTTGGAGTTTTACGGCAGCTTGCATCCAATTAGTTGCACTGCTGCCATCTTCTGGATCTTTCAGGAACTCACACTCTATTCTCCTCATCAGCCCAGTATCATACAAACATTTAAATTAAGGGACGCCCTGATTTCAGCAGCGCAGGAGCCAAAAAAAAAAAGCCCCAAAACTTCTAAACTGCATAAAAATGTGTTTATTTTATATGAAAAAACAAAATGCTTGGATTTAAAGTTTAAAGTGCTTTAATAGCATTGAACTTGCATGCTTATGGTAGTCCATCGTGTCCGATGATGACTTCTACTTCTTCTGTTGGTGGGTTCTGAGGTGACTGAAAAGCCCAATGCGAGAGCCACATGTTCTATTGCAGTGGGGGCATGTGAGGTTAGTATTTGTTGTGCTGGTCTTGGCTGCAGGGACTATCTTCCTCTTCTGGCGTTTCCTTTCTCTCGCTGCACTCCTCTCCTCTTCAAAACGTTGAAGCCCAGAAAGGCAGAGTTGCATGACTGTAGAGACAGACAACCATACTAGCAACTGAAATATCCTCCTATGCTACGTATGTAACATCAGCCCAGATGTAGAATATACAGGTGAAGAATATGGTGTAAAAGTGAATTTATTTCAATAATTCAACTAGAATATGGTGTAAAAGTTAATTTATTTCAATAATTCAACTAGAATATGGTGTAAAAGTGAATTTATTTCAATAATTCAACTAGAATATGGTGTAAAAGTTAATTTATTTCAATAATTCAACTAGAATATGGTGTAAAAGTTAATTTATTTCAATAATTCAACTAGAATATGGTGTAAAAGTTAATTTATTTCAATAATTCAACTAGAATATGGTGTAAAAGTTAATTTATTTCAATAATTCAACTAGAATATGGTGTAAAAGTTAATTTATTTCAATAATTCAACTAGAATATGGTGTAAAAGTTAATTTATTTCAATAATTCAACTAGAATATGGTGTAAAAGTTAATTTATTTCAATAATTCAACTAGAATATGGTGTAAAAGTTAATTTATTTCAATAATTCAACTAGAATATGGTGTAAAAGTTAATTTATTTCAATAATTCAACTAGAATATGGTGTAAAAGTTAACTTATTTCAATAATTCAACTAGAATATGGTGTAAAAGTTAATTTATTTCAATAATTCAACTAGAATATGGTGTAAGAGTTAACTTATTTCAATAATTCAACCAGAATATGGTGTAAAAGTTAATTTATTCAAGCGGCCGGTGTTCGTATTTACTGAGGTCCGTGAACGCAGCAGGGCGTGGTTACGTGGTGACGTCACGGTCCTTGTTCTTTCCGCTGCTCAGACTCAGACCAGACTGAAACATCATGGTGAGTTTATCTCCTTATTTCTGCTGTTTTCAGGGACTGAGCGGGTCTACCTGAACCTGCCCGGGTCCGTTAGGGTTCTAACCCCCGGACCGGGTCTTTAAACCCGCCCTGACCGGTTTAATCCGGTTAGAATCTCATCTTTGTCCGGGACCGGGACGAGCACATGGAGCTGACTGCGCAGCTAGGCGGCTAACGCTGATTCATGGTTCCGCGTCACACCGACGTACGCCGTAACCCTACGGCGTACGTCGGTGTGACGCAGGACCATAAATCAGGCTTAATGCTAACAGTTATTTAGCAGCTTCATCATCAATGTTGAGGTTTATTTCCAGAAACACGTTTTTATGGCCAGTTAGGGTTAAAGTCTCAGCTTTAAGTTTCAGATTTAAACACTTTAACCGCTGGGTTTGTCATAATGAGCAGTTTTGGTCCCGGTTTATTCTGTAAACCGGTGGTTTTTGAGTCTTTGTGGGATTAAAACTGTAAACCTGGAATAAAATCAGGTGTTTTAATGGAATATAAATGATTTAAATGTTGAATAATCTCAGTGTTTTAAAGGCTGATAAATGACACTAAACATTCACGATTATCATAATTCTCCTGGTGCCAAACAGGAATCTGCAGCTCAAAAACGTTAATATTCTTTATTCATATTTCTTCTTTGTTCATATTTATTCTTTATTCATATTTATTCTTCAGAAACGTTAATATTTATTATTGACTATTGATTCTTTAGAAACGTTAATATTGATTATTTATTAATATTCTTTAGAACCGTTAATTTTTATTCTTTATTAATATTAATTCTTTAGAAACATTAATATTTATTCTTTATTAACATTTATTAATATTTGTTCTTTAGAAACGTTAATATTCTTTATTATTATTTATTCTTAATATTTATTAATATGTATTCTTTATTATTTATTCTTTATTCATATTTGTTCTTTAGAAACGTTAATATTTATTATTTATTAATATGTATTCTTTATTATTTATTCTTTATTAATATTTGTTCTTTAGAAACGTTAATATTTATTATTTATTAATATTTATTCTTTATTATTTATTCTTAATATTTATTATTAATATGTATTCTTATTTATTCTTTATTAATATTTGTTCTTTAGAAACGTTAATATTTATTCTTTATTAACATTTATTAATATTTGTTCTTTATTATTATTTATTCTTAATATTTATTATTAATATTTATTAATATGTATTCTTTATTATTTATTCTTTATTAATATTTGTTCTTTAGAAACGTTAATATTCTTTATTGATATTTATGTTTTATTAATATTTATTCTTTATTGATATTTATTTAATATTCATTCTTTATTAATATTTGTTCTTTAGAAACGTTAATATTTATTTTTATTAATATTTATTCTTGAGAAGCTTCTAGTTGGTTCCAGGAGGAAGTGGGCGGGGCTTCTCTGCTGCGTTCAGGGAGAATCTGAGATTCCAGCTCCGTCCACTCCCCATGAGAACAGTCACAATAACTACTTTATTTAGGTATTCAGGGGTTTATTTAGATAAAAATGCAGTTGTACATGTATAATTCTATGAATTTGATCAAAGTAGTTGGTTATTTATGGATTTATTGGGACGGAGTCAACGACAACATGATGTGGTACAAGAACAATGAGATGTTGATGCTCCACCAGCTGCAAATGATACAATTATTTAATACAAATATAAACAGGATAAAATACAAGTGAAGTATAAATGAAGGGAAACACTAAAAACACACGAGTTTAGTCATGGTGCATCACATTTATTTAGTTGTTTATGCAAAAACAAACGGGTAATTGAGCAGCTTTTCCGGTCACAGTGAATCAAAGACATAAGGACAATTATTGTGCAAAAAACCAAAACAAAAAAAACCCTCACATACATGAAGAAAAGAGGCTGAAAGTTCCCGACTGCTTCACGAACTGCAACCAGAAATGCGCTACCAAGAACAAAACAAAAACTGTGTTGTTCAGTGCTTCTCAACCCTGGTCCTCGTGTTCCCTGTCCTGCATGTTTTACATGTTTCCCTGCACCAACACACCTGATTCTAATTAATGGTCCTAATTAGCTGTCACCAAGGTCTGCACAGCTTTGTTGATGACACAGGTACTTTTATCACGGTGTGCTGAAGCAGGGTAGCATCTAAAACATGCAGGACTGGGGCCCACGAGGACCAGGATTGAGAAACACTGGTCTAACTGTTAGCGCTGCAACGATTCGTCCACGTTGTCGACAAAAATCCATAATCAAAATTGTCGACGATGAATTCCATTGTCCACAATTGTCGCCAGACGTGTTTTTCCACCGGAGTGAGGCGTCTCACTTCAATTCATGGATTTCATGTGACGTCACACAGTACTCGCAGCGCCATCTTTAGGACCGACTTTCAGCATGCCGTCTATCTGTTGTGGCGTGGGATGCGACAATAATAAGTCTAAAAAAACGGGATTGACCTTTTACCAGTGCTTTAAGTGTGCCGTGGGATATTGTGATGTTTAAATGTTCTTCTATTTTCTTCCTGTCACTCGTGTTGAAAGCCGGTTAAAGCGCTGTAGGAAACAGTCATGATGAGGAACGGCTGATCCAGTTAGTTGAAATGAGAAGTTATCTATGATTCCTCCTCATTTCACCACAAAAACCACAATAAAGTGGCAGAAATAAATAATATCCTATTATTATATAGGTCCCAGAACATCGGACGGGAGGGAGAGAAAAGGTCCTGTAAGTGGGGAAAAAAACATTTAATAACTGCGTGTGGTGACGCAATCAAACAGCAAACAGCGTGGAATGAGCGGCGTGTTCGTGGTGTTAAACGCAGCAAACATGTCAGCATGTCAGATCATTACTGAGATGTGGGGAAAAAGCAGAGGACACTGCACTGGTTTCTGATTTGATTGATTAATGTATTGATGTATTGATTGTAATCTGCAGGCGCCCCTATCCATTGATTGGTTGATTGATGTATTGATTGATTGTTTTCTCTTTAGGCGTCCCTATCCATGGCCCCGGTGAACATCTTCAGACATGGAGCTGATGAGGAGAGAGCAGAGACGGCCCGGCTGGTGGGTTTGGACCTGGACACACTACAACCCTAAACAACCCCCTAAAAACACCCACCCTAACCCTGTTGTTCCTGACCCCCCTGAACCCCCAACCTGGACACACTTTCACCCTAAACCCCCATCCCCATCCCCCCTCCACCCTGAAACCTAAACCCTAACCCTGACCCCTACCCTGATCCTGTTGTCCCTAACCCTGACCCCTATCCTGATCCTGTTGTCCCTAACCCTGACCCCTACCCTGATCCTGTTGTCCCTGACCCCTACCCTGATCCTGTTGTCCCTGACCCCTACCCTGATCCTGTTGTCCCTAACCCTGACCCCTACCCTGATCCTGTTGTCCCTGACCCCTACCCTGATCCTGTTGTCCCTAACCCTGACCCCTACCCTGATCGTGTTGTCCCTAACCCTGACCCCTACCCTGATCCTGTTGTCCCTGACCCCCCACCCTGAACCCTGTTGTCCCTGAACCCCGACCCTGACCGTGTTCCTGTTTCTCCACAGTCGTCCTTCGTGGGAGCCATCGCCATCGGAGATCTGGTGAAGAGCACACTGGGACCCAAAGGGATGGTGAGTTCTGGATCCTAGACCTGGTCCAGGACCAGGGTCCGTGAGTTCTGGTTCTGTCTGTGTTCTAGACCTGAACCCCTAAACAGCTGTAAAACATTCTCATGTCCCCAGGACAAGATCCTGATGAGCGGGGCCCGGGGCGGGACCGTCACCGTCACCAACGACGGAGCAACGATCCTCAAGGCCATCGGGGTCGACAACCCGGCAGCTAAAGTCCTGGTTGGTGAGTGGAGAACCCTGCAGGAACTAGACCAGGAACTAGACCAGGAACCAGACAGAACTGGTTCCTCCAGACCCCAGATAGAGGTTTAAGGATCTGAGGAGGATCAGCTGGTTCTTCCTGCTGAACAAACGTATCGTCCTGAATATCAGACGGTGTTTTATTGAAATCAGACTGTAAAGTGTTGGTCTTCCATTCAGGTCTAGACGTTACACCATCTCTCCACTAGATGGAGCCAGAGATCTGTAAATGCTGAACTAAACTCCCCAGGACAAACCAACCCCTGAACCAAGAAGAAACATAGTTAAAGCTGCAGCAGCGATGAATGGATGAACGTTCCTCCACCTGGTGCAGGTTCAGGCTGCAGTGGAAGCTTGTAGGACTTCGTGTTTAGAATGGAAGACTGATTAAATGATTAAATGTACAGATTTTGGGTCAAATTGGACAAAGTATGAGCAAGTTACAACAACTTATGTTCATGGCGAGACACTGATATTTGACTACGTCTAAAGTCTAAAGGCCTTTGATAAAAAGTTACAGTTTTCTCCGTCAGTCATCGTCAATGTCTTACCTATTATGTGACCAACTTTGAGATCAGTTCATCCAAGTGATCGCCGCGGCCTTCGTGGCGCTCGAACCCGGCGACCGTGTCAGGGGGGCTGATAAGAGGGGGGGCCGGGAAGGCGTTGAGTTGAGGGAGGTGGTTATCAGTAAGTGTGTGAGCGGTAAGTTTGTGAACTTTACTCAGAGCTGCTCCTCAGCCAATGTCCTTGATGTTATCAGACGGCTCGTCAGTTCTGAAACAGGTCCACAGATGTTCCTGAGAGGGGAGGGTTAGTGGGGGCAGAGCCACTTGTTTACATTCCACCAGGGAGATTGTGACCAGAGCGATCGGCCAAAACCGCTCTGTCAAGGCCAGATTATAGAATCAAAAATTGTATTGAAAAGAAACAAAGCATACTAGAAGACTAAAAGGCCTCCAAAAAGGCAATTAATTTCTCGGAATAATAATAATAATAATAATAAACACCAGAAATACAATAGGGTCCTTGCACCTTCAGTGCTCGGGCCCTAAAAACAGTGGTGAGAAAGAAAAGAGAAGAAGATAAGAGAAATCTAGAAACGTAGTTCTCCAGGAACTAGGACGGACCTGAGATACGACTTAGTAACGGGAGATATTCTAGTCTCTGCTCCGCTCGGCTACATGCTGTATGCTACAGTAACAAACAGGAAATACATTTGTTTCAGACAATCAAAGTCCACAGAGAGTTTCCTAAACCGTTTTATTAAGCTACAAATGTTCTGATCATCCCTGTCCTGGTTCTGATCCGTTGTGTCCTGGTTCTGATCCGTTGTGTCCTGGTTCTCAGACATGTCCAAGGTCCAGGATGACGAGGTTGGAGACGGTACGACCTCCGTCACCGTGCTGGCGGCAGAGCTGCTCCGGGTGAGTAGAGGCTCGGGTGATGCTGGTCAGGTGGTCAGGTGACCCTGACGCTGGTCATGTGACCTATCACTGCTGATGTCACTGCAGGAGGCGGAGCTTCTGATCGCTAAGAAGATCCACCCCCAGACCATCATCTCTGGATGGAGGAAAGCTACGCAGGTGGCGAGAGAAGCTCTGAGGGAGGCAGCTGTCGATCACAGGTAACCATGGTAACCACAGATAACCACGGTAACCAGGGGGGAGGAGGGGCTCTGAGGGAGGCCGCTGTCGATCACAGGTAACCACGGTAACCAGGGGGGGCAGCTGTCGATCACAGGTAACCATGGTAACCACAGTAACCAGGGGGGGGAGCTGTCGATCACAGGTAACCATGGTAACCAGGGGGGGATCACAGGTAACCACGGTAACCGGGGGGGGAGGAGGGGCTCTGAGGGAGGCCGCTGTTGATCACAGGTAACCATGGTAACCAGGGGGGATCACAGGTAACCAGAGGTAACCAGGGGGGGGGCAGCTGTTGATCACAGGTAACCATGGTAACCAGGGGGGGGATCACAGGTAACCATGGTAACCACAGTAACCAGGGGAATCACAGGTAACCATGGTAACCAGGGGGGATCACAGGTAACCATGGTAACCAGGGGGGATCACAGGTAACCATGGTAACCACAGATAACCAGGGGGGGATCACAGGTAACCAGGGGGGGAGGGGGCTCTGAGGGAGGCCGCTGTCGATCACAGGTAACCATGGTAACCACAGTAACCGGGGGGGAGCTGTCGATCACAGGTAACCACGGTAACCAGGGGGGGATCACAGGTAACCACGGTAACCGGGGGGGGGAGGAGGGGGGCAGCTGTCGATCACGGGTAACCTGGTCTGGTTTGTCCGTTTTGATAGTTCCTATTTTCTGCAATAACTTTTGAATGGTTTGAGAGTCGTGTGTGGTGTCATCGGACTTAGTTTTGAGCCCTTCACCTTTTATTGCTGAAAAATGCAGCACTGTACACAAATGGGCAGCAGCCCCGCGTGGCACTCTCGAAATTTCTGCAAGGAAATTGTCTAGTTATTGCCCACAGTGCGAAGGCCCTACTGTATCTGTAGGAATTGTTCTCGTTATTTTCCTCGTTTTTATTTTTACGACTAAATGAGGATCTTTTTTCCCCCTAAACGTGCCCCAAAAGTCACCAAATTCTGCACCAAGCCAGGCCTGGTGATAAATGTGATATTTCATGGTTTACATTAATGGGCGTGGCCTAACGGCTCAACAGTGCCCCCCGGAAAACTTTGTGCCTCAAGCCCCACGATACGGTTTGACATACATGCACGAAAATCGGTACACACCTGTATCATGTCACAACTTAAAGAAAAGTCTCTTGGCGTCATGCCCGAAACCGAACAGGAAGTCGGCCATTTTGAATTAATCGTGTCATTTTGGTGAAATTTATGCCATTCCTTCGGCCGTTAATACGGCCCGAACCGTAACGTGCACCCAGGTGTGTTATACATCAGCCATCTCTCCTGGTTCTGTCCATGACTCGGCATCTCTCTGGTCTCCTAGCAACGACCCGGCCCGTTTCCAGGCCGACCTGCTGAACATCGCCCGCACCACCCTCTCCTCCAAACTGCTGACGCACCACAAGGATCACTTCGCCCAGCTGGCCGTGGACGCCGTCATGAGGCTCAAGGGCTCGGGCAACCTGGAGGCCATCCACGTCATCAAGAAGCTGGGGGGGAGTCTGACCGACTCCTACCTGGACGAAGGTGAGGGGGCGGGGACATGGGGCGGGGCCATAAACACACCAGAGTTTACACTACCTAGAGATTTACCAACACCAGCTAGAGGTTTACTAAACACTAACTATAGGCTTTACTAAACAGAAAGGTTTTAAGTTTAGTTTTAAAGGTGGAGGTGGTGTCAGCCTCCTTAACCCAGATTGGAAGTTGGTTCCAAAGTAATGGTGCCTGATAGCATGCGTTTTTTCGTACGTTTTTTCGTATTTTTTTTTGCGTACGTTTTTTCTAACGTTTTTTTCGTACGTTTTTTCGTACGTTTTTTCGTATTTTTTTTCGTACGTTTTTTCGTGCGTTTTTTCGTACGATTTTTCTTGTGTTTTTTCGTACGTCTTTTCGTACGTTTTTTCGTACGTTTTATCGTACGTTTTTTCGTACGTGTTTTTCGTACGATTTTTCGTACGTTTTTTTCGTAGGTTTTTTTCGTAGGTTGTTTTTTGTACGTTTTTTCGTATTTTTTTTTCGTACGTTTTTTTTTCGTACGTTTTTTTTTTCTTGCGTTTTTTCGTACGTCTTTTTGTACGTTTTTTCGTACGTTTTTTTTCGTACGTTTTTTCGTACGTTTTTTTTCGTACGTTTTTTCGTGCGTTTTTTCGTACGTTTTTTCGTGCGTTTTTTCGTACGTCTTTTTGTACGTTTTTTCGTACGTTTTTTTTCGTACGTTTTATCGTACGTTTTTTCATACGTTTTTTTTTCGTATGTTTTTTCGTACGTTTTTTGTACGTTTTGTCGTATGTTTTTTTCGTACGATTTTTCCTACGTTTTGTCGTACGTTTTTTTTGTACGATTTTTCGTAGGTTTTTTTCGTAGGTTTTTTTAGTACGTTTTTTCGTGCGTTTTTTCATACGTTTTTTCATACGTTTTTTCGAACGTTTTTTCGTACGTTTTTCGTACGTTTTTTCGTACGTTTTGGATCATATCGGTCCCCCCTGCAGCATAGGCCTATAGCAGCATATCTACCACCAAGCTATATTTGAGACTAACTATTATAGTCTTGTTCTATAGCTGCAACTATGACTACTGACTCTAACACACTAGAGTTTACACTACCTAGAGATTTACCAACACCAGCTAGAGGTTTACTAAACACTAACTATAGGCTTTACTAAACAGAAAGGTTTTAAGTTTAGTTTTAAAGGTGGAGGTGGTGTCAGCCTCCTTAACCCAGATTGGAAGTTGGTTCCAAAGTAATGGTGCCTGATAGCATGCGTTTTTTCGTACGTTTTTTCGTATTTTTTTTTGCGTACGTTTTTTCTAACGTTTTTTTCGTACGTTTTTTCGTACGTTTTTTCGTATTTTTTTTCGTACGTTTTTTCGTGCGTTTTTTCGTACGATTTTTCTTGTGTTTTTTCGTACGTTTTTTCGTACGTTTTATCGTACGTTTTTTCGTACGTGTTTTTCGTACGATTTTTCGTACGTTTTTTTCGTAGGTTTTTTTCGTAGGTTGTTTTTTGTACGTTTTTTCGTATTTTTTTTTCGTACGTTTTTTTTTCGTACGTTTTTTTTTTCTTGCGTTTTTTCGTACGTCTTTTTGTACGTTTTTTCGTACGTTTTTTTTCGTACGTTTTTTCGTACGTTTTTTTTCGTACGTTTTTTCGTGCGTTTTTTCGTACGTTTTTTCGTGCGTTTTTTCGTACGTCTTTTTGTATGTTTTTTCGTACGTTTTTTTTCGTACGTTTTATCGTACGTTTTTTCATACGTTTTTTTTTCGTATGTTTTTTCGTACGTTTTTTGTACGTTTTGTCGTATGTTTTTTTCGTACGATTTTTCCTACGTTTTGTCGTACGTTTTTTTTGTACGATTTTTCGTAGGTTTTTTTCGTAGGTTTTTTTAGTACGTTTTTTCGTGCGTTTTTTCATACGTTTTTTCATACGTTTTTTCGAACGTTTTTTCGTACGTTTTTCGTACGTTTTTTCGTACGTTTTGGATCATATCGGTCCCCCCTGCAGCATAGGCCTATAGCAGCATATCTACCACCAAGCTATATTTGAGACTAACTATTATAGTCTTGTTCTATAGCTGCAACTATGACTACTGACTCTAACACACTAGAGTTTACACTACCTAGAGATTTACCAACACCAGCTAGAGGTTTACTAAACACTAACTATAGGCTTTACTAAACAGAAAGGTTTTAAGTTTAGTTTTAAAGGTGGAGGTGGTGTCAGCCTCCTTAACCCAGATTGGAAGTTGGTTCCATAGTAGTGGTGCCTGATAGCAGAACGCCCGCCCTCCAAATCTACATTTAGATACTCTAGGAACTACGATTAAACCTTTTTTTTCGTACGTTTTTTTCGTACGTTTTTTCTAACGTTTTTTTCGTACGTTTTTTTTCGTACGTTTTTTCGTACGTTTTTTCATACGTTTTTTCGTACGTTTTGGATCATGTCGGTCCCCCCTGCAGCATAGGCCTATAGCAGCATATCTACCACCAAGCTATATTTGAGACTAACTATTATAGTCTTGTTCTATAGCTGCAACTATGACTACTGACTCTAACACACTAGAGTTTACACTACCTAGAGATTTACCAACACCAGCTAGAGGTTTACTAAACACTAACTATAGGCTTTACTAAACAGAAAGGTTTTAAGTTTAGTTTTAAAGGTGGAGGTGGTGTCAGCCTCCTTAACCCAGATTGGAAGTTGGTTCCAAAGTAATGGTGCCTGATATCATGCGTTTTTTCGTACGTTTTTTCGTATTTTTTTTTGCGTACGTTTTTTCTAACGTTTTTTTCGTACGTTTTTTCGTATTTTTTTTCGTACGTTTTTTCGTGCGTTTTTTCGTACGATTTTTCTTGTGTTTTTTCGTACGTCTTTTTGTACGTTTTATCGTACGTTTTTTCGTACGTGTTTTTCGTACGTTTTTTCGTACGTTTTTTTCGTAGGTTTTTTTCGTAGGTTTTTTTTTGTACGTTTTTTGTACGTTTTTTCGTACGTTTTTTCGTATTTTTTTTGCGTAGGTTTTTTCTAACGTTTTTTTCGTACGTTTTTTTTTTCGTACGTTTTTTCTTGCGTTTTTTCGTACGTCTTTTTGTACGTTTTTTCGTACGTTTTTTTTCGTACGTTTTTTCGTACATTTTTTCGTACGTTTTTTCGTGCGTTTTTTCGTACGATTTTTCTTGCGTTTTTTCGTACGTCTTTTTGTACGTTTTATCGTACGTTTTTTCATACGTTGTTTTTTCGTACGTTTTTTCGTGCGTTTTTTCGTACGTTTTTCGTACGTTTTTTCGTACGTTTTGGATCATATCGGTCCCCCCTGCAGCATAGGCCTATAGCAGCATATCTACCACCAAGCTATATTTGAGACTAACTATTATAGTCTTGTTCTATAGCTGCAACTATGACTACTGACTCTAACACACTAGAGTTTACACTACCTAGAGATTTACCAACACCAGCTAGAGGTTTACTAAACACTAACTATAGGCTTTACTAAACAGAAAGGTTTTAAGTTTAGTTTTAAAGGTGGAGGTGGTGTCAGCCTCCTTAACCCAGATTGGAAGTTGGTTCCAAAGTAATGGTGCCTGATAGCAGAACGCCCGCCCTCCAAATCTACATTTAGATACTCTAGGAACTACGAGTAAACCTGCACTCTGAGAGCGGAGAGCTCTGCCAGGAACATAAGGCTCTATCAGGTCTTGTAAATACTGCAGAGCTAAGCCGTTTTGGGCTTTATATGCAAGTAATAAAATTTTAAATTGGATCAAGAAGCGTCATCAAAGCTGGGGGGGAGTCTGACGGACTCCTACCTGGACAAAGGTGAGGGGGCGGGGAATGAGTGTAAGTTTGTACACTAAAGTACAATCTGCATTGAGGCTTCTCGCTTCGGGAATCCCGGTCTGTGATTGGACACCCAGGGTAACTCTGGTGTCCCCGTCCAGGGTTCCTATTGGATAAGAAGATCGGGGTGAACCTGATGCTGGTCAGGGGGCAGGGCCTGGGGGGGGGGGGGTTCTGGGGGGGCGGGGCCTGATGAAGGGGGGGGGGGCCTCTGTAACGCTGCTGTATCTTCCAGGTTTCCTATTGGACAAGAAGATCGGGGTGAACCAGCCCAAGCGACTGGAGAACGTCAACATCCTGATCGCCAACACCGGCATGGACACGGACAAGGTCAAGGTGAGGACTCCCAGCATGCACCAGGTCTCCCAGCATGCACCAGGTCTCCCAGCATGCACCTGGACTCCCAGCATGCACCTGTCTCCCCCCCCCCCCCCTCTAACGGTTCTGTCCCTCCCAGATCTTTGGGTCCCGGGTCCGTGTGGACTCCACAGCGAAGGTTGCAGAGATCGAGCTGGCAGAGAAGGAGAAGATGAAGGAGAAGGTGGAGAGAATCCTGAAGCACGGGATCAACTGCTTCATCAACAGGTGAGAACCGGGTCTGGACCGGGTCTGGACCAAACGCACCTGAGAACCGGGTCAGAACCAAACTCTAATGCTCCTCACCGGGGGAACAGACTCCCACAATGCATCAGGGCTGATGAAACTGCTGAAAACTGTTGCGCTGCGTCCAAAATGCCGTACCAAACAGTATATACTAAAAAGTAAACTTAAGTTTGGCACACTTCAGAGTCAGAAAAATCAGAATCAGAATCAGAAAAATCAGAAAAAGCTTTATTGCCAGGTCAGACATAAATCAGACGAGAGAACTTGATTCCGGTTCACACCAATGGTACCATTAATACGGACGCCATTTTTAGAGGAAGGATGACACTGGGATGGGGGAGGAGGGGAAAAAAAGGATCTTCACACTGTATTAAATACCCAGTGTCAAGGTGACCGTGTCAGGGGGGCTGATAAGAGGGGGGGGCGGGGAAGGCGCTGAGATGAGGGAGGTGGTTATCAGTAAGTGTGTGTGAGCGGTAAGTCCATGAACTTCACCCAGAGCTGCTCCTCAGCCAATGTCCTTGATGTTATCAGACGGCTCGGTCAGTTCTGAAACAGGTCCACAGATGTTCCTGAGAGGGGAGGGTTAGTGGGGGCAGAGCCACCTTGTTTACATTCCACCAGGGAGATTGTGACTGGAGCGATCGGCCAAAACCGCCCTGTCAAGGTCAGATTATAGAATCAACAATTATATTGAAAACAAACAGACTCAGTAATTTTCCGTCTGCCTTCAGTCTCTGGTTCATCAATGGCGACTCCAATCAGACGAATTTGTGATCAATTCCCACCAAGCCGAGCTTCCAACTTCTCCAAGGTCTTCTCCATCTTACCAATGAGCTCAAAGACGCCGCCAGCCTGAGATTCTGTTCCAGAATCACATCCAGTTTACGGCTTTGCTCCCCCAGCGTTAAAGTCTGAGTGTTGATCACCTTGCTTGATCCTTCAGCCACGTCCAGCAGCTCAGAAAGAGCCAGAACAGCTGTCGACGACTTACGCGTTTGTCGGTAGACCAGGAATCCCCCTCCTACGATCAGGAGAAATCCTGCTATCATAAATCCAATTATGAAGCATCTTCAACGTCCTCGACAGACAGAATCACCAAACACAACGGTTTCCAATGTTTCCAGGAATCCATTGTCTATCCAGTAAAAAACATCCCATCGGGGCAGGAGGGCTCCCTTACCCCCTGACTTCTGGTTGTGCTGAGAGACCAGTTAATCAATTCCATGATTGTAGAGTTTGGGAGGAGTGAAAAGAAGAGACTCTGAAGACGAGACAGGACAAAAGCAGTAGCTTTTGAGTAAATATCAGTAGAATGCATTAATTCTGACGTACTACTTCCTGCCATTGGGAGGGGGAGCTGTTACCATGGTAACAACTCTTCCTGTTAGCATGGTAACAACTCTTCCTGTTAGCATGGTAACAACTCTTCCTGTTAGCATGGTAACAACTCTTCCTGTTAGCATGGTAACAACTCTTCCTGTTAGCATGGTAACAACTCTTCCTGTTAGCATGGTAACAACTCTTCCTGTTAGCATGGTAACAACTCTTCCTGTTAGCATGGTAACAACTCTTCCTGTTAGCATGGTAACAACTCCGGTCACGGCAGCAGTAGCATAATTTGTATTTCCAGTGGGACATATTGGTTTGGTACTTTTTTGGCCGATACCAATGTTTTGAAAATGCCGTGATCGGCCCGATCGATCGGGACAACACTAATTATTAGTAGTATTATTATTATTATTATTATTATTATTAGTAGTAGTAGTAATAGTAGTAGTATTTTTGTTTTGTTTAAACTCTAAATCATCTCCCTGACCTCTGACCTTGCTGTGACCTCTGACCTCTTCCTCCTCCTCCTCCTCAGGCAGCTGATCTACAACTACCCGGAGCAGCTGTTTGCTCAGGCCGGAGTCATGGCCATCGAACACGCCGACTTCGCCGGGGTGGAGCGGCTGGCCCTGGTGACCGGTGGGTAACAGGCTTTTATTCTGAAGGGGGGGGGTCAGGAACCAGGCTTTTATTCTGAAGGGGGGGTTCCAGAACCAGGCTCTTATTCTGAAGGGAGTTCTGACCCTCGTCACCAATGGGTAACGGATCCGTCCAAGTTTCTCGCCAGATTTAGCTCAGCAGTTTTTTTACATTTTTACGTTACGGTTCTGACTAGATTTCCTGAATCCAGTGCTGGTTCCAGTTAGGGCTGTGCAAACAACGGTACCTCACGATTATTCGATTATTGGAGCCACGATTCTTGGATTATTGTGATTTTTAATGCTTTTTTCCATACAAGATTGATTTTGTCTTCATCTGTGGCTACATTTGTAAATAAATAGCCAATCAATTAACTCAGTTCCTCTAACAACACTCATTAAGTAAATAACAAGGTTTTTTGAACATTTGACATGTTTTTTTCAAAGACACAAAATAATTTATTTTATGACTATGTAAACATTTGCTCTTTGACTTCCTTAACTTTGACCAGGGAAAGCTGCACTTGCATGAGAGCGCCCTCTATTGGTGGAAAACACTGAAAACGCTCAAGCCCTGGATTTAATGAGTTCATTAATTCAAGTAAACAAGATATATACTTCCATCAAATTTATAAATTATTATTTATATATTTTTTTAATTAATGGATTCCAAATCGTCACGTGACGCATCGCGATGCATCGACACATCGATGAATTGCACCCACCTCTAGTTCCAGTACTATCCTCTAAAGGATCTCCAGCAGATCTGAGGAGCGACTTTAGGGCCGGATGTGGCTGAACTCTCCGTAGGAAATATTCCAGGTTTCCATGACGACCGGCTGGGAACTAGTTTACCTTTACTGGTGAAAGTCTGTTGCTGCAGTAGAAACATATAAGTTGGAGTGAAACTATTAGTTCAGGGTTTATGGTCCCCTACTGACCACCACACATTATTGTTGGTAGATTGATGGATGGATGATGGATGGATGGAGGATGTATTGATCATTGATCAGTGATTATTGATCTGCAGGAGGAGAGATCACCTCCACCTTCGACCACCCAGAGCTGGTGAAACTGGGTGGATAGATAGATGTATTGTTGGTAGATTGATAGATGATTGGTGGATGGAGGATGTATTGATTATGTATTGATCATTGATCAGTGATTATTGATCTGCAGGAGGAGAGATCACCTCCACCTTCGACCACCCTGAGCTGGTGAAACTGGGACACTGCAAGCTGATCGAGGAGGTGATGATCGGAGAAGATCTGCTGATCCGCTTCTCTGGGGTCGCCATGGGTACGTAGCTCCGCCCCTAACCTGTTCTAGCCCCGCCCCCTGACCTCTGGCCCCGCCCCTAACCTGTAGCTCCGCCCCCCTAACCTCTAACCTTCTGCAGAAGAGGGAGAGCAACAGGGGCAGAGCCCTGACAACAAATGCTTCCCAAAGTTCCTCCTCCTGCATGATGCTTTTATTGAGAAACTTGACAGGAAATGACCGTATATGGACAGTGAACAGTAGACAATGGGTGTAAGTGATAACGTGTGATTGAATACTGACACTACAGTAGACAGATGTCACCAGAACAGTCCTTAACCCTGAGTAGATCAGGAAGAGGCTGGTGTGACATCTGTTAATAAAGCATGTGATAGTTTCATAAGGACAAAAACAAGTTTAAAGGTTAATTAACCTCACAATTCCCTCCTGTTGTCCTTTTGAAACTTCAACTAATATCTGTCCATCAGGCTTAGAATAGTATATAACATTAATGTCAAACATTTGAGAAATAGCAAGGGGAGCTTATAACACACTTAACGAGTAATTATACAGGGATTAAAGTTCTCCGTCTCTAGACGGATTTCCGTCAATTCGAAAATTAGGAGAAAAGAAAGAACAAAAAAAACATTTGCACGTGCGTTATCATGTTAAACCTGAATTATGGTTCTGTGTTAAGTCGATGCAGTGCCTACGCCGTAGCCTATGGCGTAAGGTACGCGGCGAGGCGCACCGTCCCGCGTACCTTACGCCGTAGTCTCTGCGTTGGTGTAACGCGGAACCATAAATCAGCCTTTAGGCATTAAACTGGTGCTATTGTAAACCAATTAAGCGAGCCAGAGCCTTGGTATTAGCCAATCAGAAATAGGAGGGCGTGTTGGATCAAGCGGGGCAGTCGCCCCGTCGCCCTCCTCTCCCCGCCGCCGATGGCGCGGCGTTCAGCCCGCCTCGCGGGGCCTTCGTCCAGCGGCGTTGGCGCGTCGTCGGGCGGGGGTCTTTCTGCGCGGCGGTGTCCGGCAGCCGCGCAGAAGGCGGGCCGGTGGGGGGGATCGGGAAGGGCGGTCGGCGGCGGCGACTCTGGACGCGCACCGGGCCGTTCTCAAAGATCTCCCCAGCTGCAGCCCCCGGCGGGTCGCCTCTCTGGTCGCCACCTTTCAGAAATAGAAATAAAGAACGCCTGATTTCAGCAGCGCTGCGCAGGAGCCAAAAAAGGGACATCCCCAAAATTTCTAAACGTCATAAAAATGTATTTATTTTATATAAAAAAACTAAATGCTTTGATTTAAAGTGCTTTAATAACATTGAACTTGCACTAGGGCTGCACGATTAATCGTTAAAAAATTGCGATCTCGATTCATGCTTGAACGCAATCTCATTTCCTCATTTCCTTTGCACCCTGGCAGGTCGGGGGTCTGACTTAATGATTCTCTAAGGTCGGTTATCTCTATGTCCCTCAGATCCCCCCGCCGTCACCTTAGATTAGATGGGGGCAAAACCTGTTAAATTCTGTCTCCTACCTGAGTCAAGGACTACAGAATTTCCTTATTTCAACCCAAGTGGGTTATGGTTTTATTAAAGTGACAACACACGAGTTAATAACATAACAGTCCAGTGACAAAACTAGGGCTGCAGCTATCGAATATTTTAGTAATCGAGTATTCTACTGAAAATTCCATCGATTAATCGAGTAATCGGATAAAACATATTTGTTTAGTTAAAGAGCAATTATAAATATAAATAAGATGTTAGATGTTAATTGACATCAAGACTCAATTATATAATACAGTAGGTTCATGGCTGTGCATTTAAAAACCCTGAACTTACACCAGTCGACCAAATTCACTGATTCACTCAAAAAACTAAGGATCTTACCAAGAAATGTTCTTATTTCTAACCTAAAAATGCCATTACACCTGATATCAGACATAACTTAAAAGGTTAGGTGTTTTTCCCACGTGTTTCAATTGAACTTTCATTTGTGTCAAGCAAATTTTAAGTTCTAGTTACGTTTTAAGTTAGTTTTGGCAGTGTTCAAAATAAAATGATGAGCCCTGCTGTATTGGAGCTCATTAGACACCAGTGCTGCTTGTTTTATCCATGAATGACTACAGAGATAAAATGAAATGAAAACTACCCAGTTAGCTTTATTACGTTTTTATTTTTCTGACATTTTCTGCCTTTTCTTTTAGTTAAAACTGTAGCGGGAACAGAGGTTTATATACCGGGTAAAGGCTGATTTATGGTTCTGCGTTAGAACAACGCAGAATGGTGCGCGTCGCTGCGTACCCTACGCCGTAGGCTACGGCGTAGCCGTGGAGAGCCTGCACGCCAGCGCAGCACCGCCAGCCGGACCGGGGCTCTCCGCCCTCGCCGGAGAGCAGCGTAGACTCTGCGTCGATTTAACGCGGAACATTTAGAGGGGGAACATATAGGAGAACGGACCAGAAGAATATAGGGTGGATTAAAAATAAAAGTTAAGCACTGAGCTACATCATGTGTCTCCCGTCTGGGCCATTGCAGACTGCCTGAGCATGATGTTACTAAAACCAAACATACCCGCCGCCTCTTTCTCCCCCCTTTAACGTGCGCAGCGTCAGCGTGTTGTGTCGCATTAAATGCGGTCCGGGCGTAATACGAGGCTTTGAGCTGGTGAAATTAAACGAAAAAAATAAATAAATTAATTAATTAATTAATTAAACGATTCCTCGAGTCAGAGAAAATTCCTCGATCATTTTTTCTAATCGAATTACTCGAATTATTCGAGGAATCGTTTCAGCCCTAGACAAAACGGTTAATCACATAACGGTCCCGGCCGTTCATGCTCGGGTGACTCACACACAAAACTGTCCGTGCAGCAACTCTCCTGCAACGTAAAACAATAGTTCCTAGTGAACCAATATATAAACAATAACTCCTTGTAAAATGTCACTGACATGCAACTGACAGTAGGGTTTATGAACACGCCCCTCCACTGTATCCAAAACACAGCGGCGCTTATTCCACGGGACAAAACCCAACCTGATGAAGCTGTGACTTCACGACAGACAAAATAAAGAAAAATGATTGATATGTTTCACACTCATGTAACAGTCAACCCAATCATGCAGAGCTCATATACGATCCGGGTCAAATACAGGATTACAAAAGTAATCTGCAACCATTAGAACGGTGAATTAAACCAATTTGACAATTCTACATCACTACGCCTCCATTCAGGGCTTTAGAATGATTCAAAAAGACTTCATGAGAGGAGCTTCTCACTTGAAACACCAAACAAAAGCTCTGACGGTCTTGTGTTGTCCAGCAGATAAAAAGTCTCCCTCGTCAGACACAGACAACACCTAAAGAAGCCAGTTATTTGTATGATTTTAACAAAAACTTCCCCATAGAAAATTTAAATTTAGACACCTTGCTCTGGATCCACCCAGCCTCATCCACGCAACTTCTCGTGAGCGCACAGCCAAACAGTTAACATGGAGCTTACACACACACTCTCTGCAGCTGTTTCACACACACACACACACCCCACACCATGACCTTTGGCCCTGCTGCAGCTTTGCAGCAGCCTCCTTCTCCACTTTCCCATTTCCCATTTTGAACGTTTAATCCCTAACTTACCTGTCCCCCCCCAGGTGAGGCCTGCACCGTGGTCCTCCGGGGAGCCACTCAGCAGATTCTGGACGAGGCGGAGCGTTCCCTCCACGACGCCCTGTGTGTCCTGGCCCAGACGGTGAAGGAGCCGCGCACCGTCTCCGGGGGAGGTAGGAGAACACGCCCACCACACTGGACACGCCCACCAGGTCACCTGACCCGTCAGCTGACCATGTGACCCGTTCCCCCCCCAGGCTGCTCGGAGATGCTGATGGCCCGGGTGGTGAGTGACCTGGCCAACCGGACCCCGGGCAAGGAGGCCGTCGCCATGGAGTCCTTCTCCAAGGCCCTGAGGATGGTGGGTACCTGGGGGTCTGGGGATCTGGGGGGTCTGGGGGGGTCTAGGGGTACCAGGACCAGACCTCTGGTCCTGGTCCCGGGCAAGGAGCCGTCGCCATGGAGTCCTTCTCCAAGGCCCTGAGGATGGTGGGGGTTTTTATTGCTTATTCCTTCCTTCCTTCCTTCCTTCCTTCCTTCCTTCCTTCCTTCCTTCCTTCCTTCCTTCCTTCCTTCCTTCCTTCCTCCTTTCCTTCTTTCTTTTTCCCTTCCTTCCTTCCTTCTTTTTCCCTTCCTTCCTTCCTTCTTTTCTCGCTTTTTTCCATCCTTCTTTTCTCCCTTCCTTCCTTCCTTCTTTCTTTCTTTCTTTTCATTCTTCCCTTCCTTTCTTCCCTTCCTTCCTTCCTTCCTTCCTTCCTTCCTTCCTTCCTTTATTCCTCCTTTCCTTCCTTCCTTCTTTCTTTTTCCCTTCCTTCCTTCCTTCTTTTTCCCTTCCTTCCTTCCTTCCTTCTTTCCTCCTGCTCTCTTTCCTTCTTCCCTTCCTCTTTTCTCCCTTCTTTCCTTGTTTTCTTCCTTCTTTCCTTCCTTCCTTCCTTCCTTCTTTTCTCGCTTTTTTCCATCCTTCTTTTCTCCCTTCCTTCCTTCTTTCTTTCTTTTCATTCTTCTTTCCTTCCTTTCTTCCCTTCCTTCCTTCCTTTCTTCCTTCTTCCCTTCCTTCCTTCTTTCCTCCTGCTCTCTCTCCTTCTTCTCTTCCTCTTTTCTCCCTTCCTTCCATCTTTCCTTGTTTTCTCCCTTCCTTCCTTTTTTCCTTCCTTCCTTCCTTCCTTCCTTCCTTCCTTCCTTCCTTCCTTCCTTCCTTCCTTCCTTCCTTCCTTCCTTCTTTCCTTCCTTGACCTGAAGACAGCACAAGGGTTAAGAACGGCGTGTGATGACGAACTCAAACAGCGAACAGCTGGGAGGGCTAGTGGGGGGAGAGCGTCTTGTTTTTATTCCACCAGGGAGATTGTGACTGGAGCAGCCGGCCAGGCTGCTCTGTCAAGGTCAGATTATAGAATCAACAATTGTATTGAAAAAGCAGGCTCTGGTCCTGACCCAGGTGTTCGGGGGTCCAGGTCTGGACCAGGACCAGGTCCAGACCGGTACTCCAGTCCCTAACCCGGTTCTTGTTCTCTCCTCAGCTTCCCACCATCATCGCTGACAACGCCGGCTACGACAGCGCTGACCTGGTAGCCCAACTGAGAGCTGCTCACCAGGAGGACAAGACCACGTATGGACTCAGTAAGTACTAGTACACACTAGTACACACTAGTACACACTAGTACATACTTATATATACTAGTACACACTAGTATACACACTAGTACACACATATACACAACTGAGAGCTGCTCACCAGGAGGACAAGACCACGTTTGGTCTGAGTAAGTACTAGTACACACTAATATACACTAGTATACACACTAGTACACACTAATATACACTAGTATACACACTAGTACACACTAATATACACTAGTACACACTAATATACACTAGTACACACTAATATACACTAGTACACACTAATATACACTAGTACACACTAATATACACTAGTACACACTAATATACACTAGTACACACTAATATACACTAGTACACACTAATATATACTAGTACACACTAATATACACTAGTGTACACACATATACACAACTGAGAGCTGCTCACCAGGAGGACAAGACCACGTTTGGTCTGAGTAAGTACTAGTACACACCAATACACACTAGTATACACTAATATACACTAGTATACACACTAGTACACACTAATATACACTAGTACACACTAATATACACTAGTACACACTAATATACACTAGTATACACACTAGCACACACTAATATACTCTAGTACACACTAATATACACTAGTACACACTAATATACACTAGTATACACTAATATACACTAATATACACTAGTACACACTAATATACACTAGTACACACTAATATACACTAGTGTACACACTAGTACACACTAATATACACTAGTACACACTAATATACACTAGTACACACTAGTACACACTAATATACACTAGTATACACTAATATACACTAGTATACACACTAGTATACACTAGTATACACTAATATACACTAGTATACACACTAGCACACACTAATATACACTAGTATACACTAGTATACACACTAGTATACACATTAGTACACACTAATATACACTAGTACACACTAATATACACTAGTACACACTAATATACACTAGTACACACTAGTATACACTAGTATACACTAATATACACTAGTACACACTAATATACACTAGTACACACTAATATACACTAGTACACACTAATATACACTAGTATACACACTAGTATACACTAGTATACACTAATATACACTAGTACACACTAATATACACTAGTACACACTAGTATACACTAGTACACACTAATATACACTAGTACACACTAATATACACTAGTACACACTAATATACACTAGTACACACTAGTATACACTAGTATACACTAATATACACTAGTACACACTAATATACACTAGTACACACTAATATACACTAGTACACACTAATATACACTAGTACACACTAATATACACTAGTACACACTAATATACACTAGTACACACTAATATACACTAGTACACACTAATATACACTAGTACACACTAATATACACTAGTACACACTAATATACACTAGTACACACTAATATACACCAGTACACACTAATATACACTAGGACACACTAATATACACTAGTATACACTAATATACACTAGTATACACACTAGTACACACTAGTACACACTAGTACACACTAGTATACACTAGTATATACACTAATATACACTAATATACACTAGTACACACTAATATACACTAGTATATACACTAGTACACACTAATATACACTAGTACACACTAATATACACTAGTATATACACTAGTACACACTAATATACACTAGTACACACTAGTATACACTAATATACACTAGTATACACACTAGTACACACTAATATACACTAGGACACACTAATATACACTAATATACACTAGTACACACTAATATACACTAGTATATACACTAGTACACACTAATATACACTAGTACACACTAGTATACACTAATATACACTAGTATACACACTAGTACACACTAGTATACACTAGGACACACTAATATACACTAATATACACTAGTACACACTAATATACACTAGTATATACACTAGTACACACTAATATACACTAGTACACACTAGTATACACTAATATACACTAGTATACACACTAGTACACACTAATATACACTAGTACACACTAATATACACTAGTACACACTAATATACACTAGTATACACTAATATACACTAGTATACACTAATATACACTAGTACACACTAGTATACACACTAGTACACACTAATATACACACTAGTACACACTAATATACACACTAGTACACACTAATATACACACTAGTACACACTAATATACACACTAGTACACACTAATATACACTAGTACACACTAATATACACTAGGACACACTAATATACACTAGTATACACTAATATACACTAGTACACACTAATATACACTAGTACACACTAATATACACTAGTACACACTAATATACACTAGTACACACTAATATACACTAGTATACACTAATATACACTAGTATACACTAATATACACTAGTACACACTAATATACACTAGTATACACACTAGTATACACTAGTATACACTAATATACACTAGTACACACTAATATACACTAGTACACACTAGTATACACTAGTACACACTAATATACACTAGTACACACTAATATACACTAGTATACACTAATATACACTAGGACAACAACTGACCAGTTTAACATCAACGTTCTGACATAAACACACAGAGGAAACATGGTTAAACATGCTGCTAACGCTACGTTAGCTTAACCTGGTTAGGTTACCTAGTTAGTGTAACTAACCTCTCCCCCCCCCCCCCCCAGACATGTCAGACGGGACGGTGGGAGACGTGTCTCTGCTCGGGTTAGTTTAGACTAGTTTAGACTGGTTTAACTGGTTAGCTTAACTAGTTTAACTGGTTAGCTTAACTAGTTTAACTGGTTAGCTTAACTAGTTTAACTGGTTAGCTTAACTAGTTTAACTGGTTAGCTTAACTAGTTAAACTGGTTATCTCCTAACAGACATGAGTGAGGGGACGGTGGGAGACGTGTCTCTGCTCAGGTTAGTTTAGACTAGTTTAGGTTAGTTTAGACTGGTTTAACTGGTTAGTTTAACTGGTTATCTCCTAACAGACATGTCAGAGGGGACGGTGGGAGACGTGTCTCTGCTCGGCATCACCGAGTCCTTCCAGGTCAAGAGACAGATGCTCCTCAGCGCCTCCGAGGCTGCAGAGATGATCCTGAGGGTCGATGACATCATCAAGGCCGCGCCCAGGTGAGTAACGGGGACAGGTGGATGGACGGGCTAGGGCTGGGTGATATGGACCAAAAGTCATATCTGGATATTTTCTAGCTGAATGTCGATACTCGAAAGCATTATAGCATAGCATCTCTGTTAGCATCTCTGTTAGCTTCATTTTTTCTGATCAAACCCTTAAAAAAACAGTCAGTTTTAATACAAAGCCTCGTGCCAAATCTTACACAGGTTCCTTTATTAACAGAGGTCTGCACAATATCAACATGTATAAAACAAATTAAATAAGACTTTTCCACTGAGGTTGACAGTTGTGCAAATAACAAAACATTTGTGCAAATCTCAAATAAAACATTCAAGTCAATTTGTCACAAAATAAGCTATATCAAAATCATAAAAAATATATATAAATGTATATATATTTTTTTAAGTCGATATAAACGATATTGTCTCGTACCATATCGCGTTTGAAAATATATCAATGTATATATTAAAATCTCGATATATCGCCCAGCCCTACTGACGGTTGATTCTCATGAACGTGCTACAACTAATAGCAAAAATAAAAGAAATCAATGAAAGTAAAGGTAATGAAAGCTGCATCTTTGGACACTCCATTTTTGTCAAATATTTTTTTATACATAGGAGGAAACCGTTATATCTTATCATAATCTGTTAAATTATACAGTTTTAAACATATTTATATTCATTTTTATGAACTTGCTTGAATATTTATAATGCTAAATTGACATTTTTCTTTGAACGCATTACGGTAAGGAATTTGCGACTCCAAAATCAGTTAAAAAACATAGAAAATACTATTTTGATACCAAACCATAAACTGCTGCATAATAGACGTAGTGAGTTTTCAAATAAAAGTGAATTATTTTATGAGTGTGTCTCTAAATAAGACAGAGCTCAGGTTGGGAATCACCCGGGTGTCTCTGACGGGTGATTGACGGGTGTCTCTGATTGACGGGTGTCTCTGATTGACGGGCGTCCCTGGTGTCTCTAATGTCTCTGTCCCTGGTGTCTCCGTGTCTCCACAGGAAGCGTGTCCCGGACCACCACCCCTGCTGAAGAACCACCGGACCAACCGCTGCTTCTTTATCACCGTTTATTTCTGTCCAACCTGGAGACGGTTGCTAGGGCACCAGGTTGCTAGGTTGCTAAGTTACCACCAGTCTGACGTTAGTCGTTGTTTTTGTTTACTGAAATTAATGAATAAATGAATCCTCAACAGTTTGTCGTCATCTCTGATTTTGACCTTTAAAAAGGTTTAGTCTGTGATCGTATTCAGAAACATTTATTGTTCTACGGGGTGAAATGTTCCTTCCATCCTGAGAGTAGCCAGTGAATAATGAAAAACATCAGACCTCTCTGACAGCTTTAATCCTGTAAAAACTCCGAATGGCACGGATTCGTCAGAGCACCAGAGGATTGGCAGGGGGGAAAGAACCAATCAGATGCCTTCATTTTAAGCCCCGCCCACTCCCCCCTCTGTCCCATGCGCGCTCTCGTCACGTCGAAAATCTGGCTGGAAAACTTCACACTCGAGTCACGTTTGCTGAGGAATGGCAGATGGCATTATTGGTCTCTTTTTCACGGTTTGGCCGTGAGCTTGAGTTACAAATAAAAATTCTAAATGTTTTACTCTTTCCCGCACTCTTAATAAATGAGAGCTCCACTCTAAATTTGACAAAGAAGTGATTTCCAGTCCTCGCTTGAGTGCTCATATCTTGAAAAGTGTAGATTTTAGGAAAAAACTGCCTGGTGTTTTGGAGAGAAGAGAAGTTTTCCTCCGTTTTGAAGTTTGAATGACATTTGTACATGCAGGTATGGGAAAGTTATATGACTCAGAAGAAAGGTGATTTTTTTTTTTTTTTTTTATAACGTTTTCCCATGCGCTTGAATGGGGTTTTTTTGGCCGGTTTTTTGGGAATAACTTTAGGAAAAATGGGAATTTCAACACCAAAAGTCATAGCACACCATTCCCGAAGGAGCCGCACATTTTGATATATGATGCGCCTCGGTCGTCTCAAATCTGTAGGAGTAGCGAACCGAAATCTGTCTGGAAAATGAATAAGCAGATGATGATGATGAAGATGATGATGAATACTTAAACCACACAATAACAATAGTGCCTCTGGCTGCGCCAAGAGGCACTGCTCCTCCATTGCTATTGCATAGCTATGGAGGCGGCGTGCCACTTGGCGCAAGCCGTGGCACTAACTAGAAAAATTCCCTCGCAGAAATTGGAGAGTGCCACGTGGGGCTGCTGCCCATTTGAGTACATTGCTGCATTTTTCAGCAATAAAGGTGAGGGACTCAATACCGAGTCGAATGACACCACCCATGACTCTATGTCAAACCATTCAAAAGTTATCGGACTATCACATATCGACCAATCAGAAGATGTGGCAGGGCTAATTTGCACCAATGAAGGTCAAGGACTCAATACCGAGTGTGTGTGTATATATATATATACATACATATATATATACATATATATATATATATATATATATATATATATATATATATATATATATATATATATATATATATACATATATATATACACACACCATGAACCGGTTCCCAGCAGGACTGGGGATCATCAAAGGTCAGGGGTCAGATTTCTCCATTTTCCAGGTTAAAGTATATGAAGTCTGTACTGACTGGGTCATGTGACCAGTTCTGGCTGAATGAGTCAGCAGCTGAGCTCTGGTTGCCCCGGCAACAAGAACCTCGACTTCAGAACCTTCTGGTTTGGCTGTGAGAAAAACCCAGATTTTGCCTTCTGACAAGGTCTCAAATAACTCTGATTTGTGAGAAAACCGTAGCTCCTAGCCAAGAAACGAAAACATCGTGAGAGACACAGAACCCGGCAGATTCTGACAATCTTAATTTTATTCAGATATTCTTTAAAATGAGTGAGTAAGCTCAGTGCGAAGACAGAGTGAGATTCTTTTGAAGAAAACATTTAATTACATTACAGTGAATGGGGACCGAGGCAGGTATTGGCGCTGCTTTATCCCTCCCCCGTTTAAATTTTGTACAAACCCCGCCTGTCAAAGTCACAATTTATGAATCCCAACACCTATGTCTACATTCTGACCAAAAAATATTTGTCTCCTTTTTACGGTTTGGCCGTGAGCTCGAGTTACAAATAAAAATTCAGGTTATTTTTTTTACTGTTTCTCGCACTTGAGAAACCGACACCCACACAAAAAAGTGATTTCCAGTCCTCGCTTGAGTGCTCATATCTTGAAAAGTGTACATCTTAGGTATGGGAAAGTTAGGTGACTCAGAAAAAAGGTGAATTTTGGCTTTTTTTATTTTTTCCCATCCGCTTTGAATGGGTTTTTTTGGCCGTTTTTTTGGGAATAACTTTAGGAAAAATGGGAATTTCATCACCAAAAGTCATAGCACACTATTCCCGATTGAGACGCACGTTTTGATATATGATGCGCCTTGGTCCTCTGAAATCTGTAGGAGTAGCGAACCGAAATCTGTCCGGAAAATGAATAAAAAAAAATTCTGAATCAGAATCAGAAATACTTTATTCATCCCCGAGGGGCAATTTCAAGGCAACTGAGCAGCAAAACGTTGAAGGTATCAAATAGGATAATAAAAAATAAAGATAGAATAAACAGTTAAGTGGGGCATGTCTCATATCTACAAGAAATGTGCAAAGAAAGAATGTACAAAAAAGTATATAAATATAAATATAAGATGCCTCTGGCCAGAGACATCTACTGTTATCCTGCACTCCTCCATTGCTATGGCATAGCTGTGACACTAATAAAGTGCTGTAACAGCTGTAACAAGGCCTGCCGTAGAATCTTTTGCTTTGAAAACTAATAAACATTAAAAAAATAAAGTGCATAGCTTCCCTCAACTCCTTTTATGTCCTTTTTTTGGTCAGACCAGGTTTGAACAGCAGCTCCTTGTCTTTCAGAACTGTAGAACTCCCAACAGTCTGCTCACTCTCCATGAGCTCCGCTCAGCAAAGCACCACATACTAACTAAACTTTGAGCCATAATCACCAAAATTATAACAAATAAAGGCTTGAAATATCTCACTTTGCATGTAGAGGGAAATAATATATTTGTTTCACCTTTAGTTGAATTTACTACGAATGACGTTTTGCAATATATTCAAATTCTCGACCGTCACCTGTAAATTATGACATCAATAAATGACAGAGAACCAGCACATGTGGCTGTGTTTAATGTCTTTAATGTATTTAATTTCTTTAATGTCTTTAATGTCTCCTGTCCTTTATTTTGTTCGTTATTGTTAGTTTGTCGTTCATGTTTGTGATGTTTATGAGACAATTGTGAAATACGGAATCAATTCAATCAATCTCCTTTGCAGGTCAGTTAGAATAAAATGTTTTGATCCCTGGTACGAAAAAGTGGGTCTGCAGCTCTTTCCGTATTTAACCAATACAGAACTTTTAATTGCCAATTACGTAACAATTCCGTATTCGAAGGGACAGGTGGCGACGCTGGCCGGCTCCTCCGGAGGCCAGGGTCTCAACACACAGCTGCTGCTGACCTTCTACCAATCCACCATAGAGAGCTGCTGACCTTCTACCGTCCACCATAGAGAGCTGCTGACCTTCTACCTTCTACCAGTCCACCATAGAGAGCTGCTGACCTTCTACCTTCTACCGGTCCACCATAGAGAGCTGCTGACCTTCTACCTTCTACCAGTCCACCATAGAGAGCTGCTGACCTTCTACCTCCACCATAGAGAGCTGCTGACCTTCTACCTTCTACCTCCACCATAGAGAGCTGCTGGCCTTCTACCTTCTACCTCCACCATAGAGAGCTGCTGACCTTCTACCTTCTACCTCCACCATAGAGAGCTGCTGGCCTTCTACCTTCTACCTCCACCATAGAGAGCTGCTGACCTTCTACCTTCTACCTCCACCATAGAGAGCTGCTGACCTTCTACCTTCTACCTCCACCATAGAGAGCTGCTGACCTTCTACCTTCTACCTCCACCATAGAGAGCTGCTGACCTTCTACCTTCTACCTCCACCATAGAGAGCTGCTGACCTTCTACCTTCTACCTCCACCATAGAGAGCTGCTGACCTTCTACCTTCTACCGGTCCACCATAGAGAGCTGCTGACCTTCTACCTTCTACCGGTCCACCATAGAGAGCTGCTGACCTTCTACCTTCTACCGGTCCACCATAGAGAGCTGCTGACCTTCTACCTTCTACCTCCACCATAGAGAGCTGCTGACCTTCTACCTTCTACCTCCACCATGGAGAGCTGCTGACCTTCTACCTTCTACCTCCACCATAGAGAGCTGCTGACCTTCTACCTTCTACCTCCACCATAGAGAGCTGCTGACCTTCTACCTTCTACCTCCACCATAGAGAGCTGCTGACCTTCTACCTTCTACCTCCACCATAGAGAGCTGCTGACCTTCTACCTTCTACCTCCACCATGGAGAGCTGCTGACCTTCTACCTTCTACCTCCACCATAGAGAGCTGCTGACCTTCTACCTTCTACCTCCACCATAGAGAGCTGCTGACCTTCTACCTTCTACCGGTCCACCATAGAGAGCTGCTGACCTTCTACCTTCTACCTCCACCATGGAGAGCTGCTGACCTTCTACCTTCTACCTCCACCATAGAGAGCTGCTGACCTTTGTTGTGGAATTTATCAAAAACCAGTTCAGAAGTCCGCTCGTGGTATAGAGAGGTTTTAATCAGTTAAGCCGGCGTTCGACATGACCAACTCAGATCGAGTCTGTATTTGGTGTGTCGACCTCGAATGGTTTGTAACAAGCTTTTTTATACAAGAACAAACAACAGAATTAAACAAGTCAGTGTGACAGTCAGAGGCGTGGCCTTGCGGGGGGCTGGAAGTCTCTGCACTCCCCTGGGACTCGAGTGACGTTGTAACCAGATTCTATTACAAGGAGTTTAACAAATGCAGGAATACACGAATCAGGCAAGAGACAAAAAGTAATTTACAGTCGGATGTGAATCGGGCCAAATGTCATTATCAGACATTTGGCATGACTGACACAGACCTCCAAATCACCCCATGGGGTGCTCTCTTGATTCCTGTCTGTTTGAACCAACTTCCAGGTGTCGGGATCTGCCCGGGGGGTAGGAAGTTGGGTAGGAAGTTGGAGCTACCTCAAAAGGTCTTGAGTCCAGTTCAAAGCCCTGCAGGAGGTAGGACTGGGGCAACCTCCCCCTGCAGGGGGCCAAGCTGTCAAAATTCTTCATCACCTTCTACCTTCTACCTTCTAACAGTCCACCATGGAGAGCTGCTGACCTTCTACCTTCTACCAGTCCACCATAGAGAGCTGCTGACCTTCTACCTTCTACCTCCACCATAGAGAGCTGCTGACCTTCTACCTTCTACCTCCACCATAGAGAGCTGCTGACCTTCTACCTTCTACCTCCACCATAGAGAGCTGCTGACCTTCTACCTTCTACCGCTCCACCATAGAGAGCTGCTGACCTTCTACCTTCTACCTCCACCATCGAGAGCTGCTGACCTTCTACCTTCTACCGGTCCACCATAGAGAGCTGCTGACCTTCTACCTTCTACCTCCACCATGGAGAGCTGCTGACCTTCTACCTTCTACCTCCACCATAGAGAGCTGCTGACCTTCTACCTTCTACCGGTCCACCATGGAGAGCTGCTGACCTTCTACCTTCTACCTCCACCATAGAGAGCTGCTGACCTTCTACCTTCTACCTCCACCATAGAGAGCTGCTGACCTTCTACCTTCTACCTCCACCATAGAGAGCTGCTGACCTTCTACCTTCTACCTCCACCATAGAGAGCTGCTGACCTTCTACCTTCTACCGGTCCACCATAGAGAGCTGCTGACCTTCTACCTTCTACCTCCACCATAGAGAGCTGCTGACCTTCTACCTTCTACCTCCACCATAGAGAGCTGCTGACCTTTGTTGTGGAATTTATCAAAAACCAGTTCAGAAGTCCGCTCGTGGTATAGAGAGGTTTTAATCAGTTAAGCCGGCGTTCGACATGACCAACTCAGATCGAGTCTGTATTTGGTGTGTCGACCTCGAATGGTTTGTAACAAGCTTTTTTATACAAGAACAAACAACAGAATTAAACAAGTCAGTGTGACAGTCAGAGGCGTGGCCTTGCGGGGGGCTGGAATGACAATGCCTAGGGACATTGAATGAGACAATGCGTTGCCGGCAAGGTGTCGTGCCGGCAAGGTGTCGTACCGGCAGGGGTCCTTAGCAACTGGAATTGCATGTCAATGAGCTGAGGGGGATATGAGTTCAGGAGCCGTCCGCAGGGCGGCGTCGTGTCCCCGCAGGGGGTCTGCAGGGGGCCTCATCACCTTCTACCTTCTACCGGTCCACCATCCAGAGCCTGCTGACCTTCTACCTTCTACCAGTCCACCATAGAGAGCTGCTGACCTTCTACCTTCTACCTCCACCATAGAGAGCTGCTGACCTTCTACCTTCTACCTCCACCATAGAGAGCTGCTGACCTTCTACCTTCTACCAGTCCACCATGGAGAGCTGCTGACCTTCTACCTTCTACCTCCACCATAGAGAGCTGCTGACCTTCTACCTTCTACCTCCACCATAGAGAGCTGCTGACCTTCTACCTTCTACCTCCACCATAGAGAGCTGCTGACCTTCTACCTTCTACCGGTCCACCATAGAGAGCTGCTGACCTTCTACCTTCTACCTCCACCATAGAGAGCTGCTGACCTTCTACCTTCTACCTCCACCATAGAGAGCTGCTGACCTTCTACCTTCTACCTCCACCATAGAGAGCTGCTGACCTTCTACCTTCTACCTCCACCATAGAGAGCTGCTGACCTTCTACCTTCTACCTCCACCATAGAGAGCTGCTGACCTTCTACCTTCTACCGGTCCACCATAGAGAGCTGCTGACCTTCTACCTTCTACCAGTCCACCATAGAGAGCTGCTGACCTTCTACCTTCTACCTCCACCATAGAGAGCTGCTGACCTTCTACCTTCTACCGGTCCACCATAGAGAGCTGCT
The DNA here is from genome assembly GCF_033807715.1 of Cololabis saira. Classification (NCBI taxonomy): domain Eukaryota; kingdom Metazoa; phylum Chordata; class Actinopteri; order Beloniformes; family Belonidae; genus Cololabis; species Cololabis saira. The sequence goes on from NC_084609.1 coordinate 2,563,166, forward strand.
GACCTTCTACCTTCTACCGGTCCACCATAGAGAGCTGCTGACCTTCTACCTTCTACCAGTCCACCATGGAGAGCTGCTGACCTTCTACCTTCTACCTCCACCATAGAGAGCTGCTGACCTTCTACCTTCTACCTCCACCATAGAGAGCTGCTGACCTTCTACCTTCTACCTCCACCATAGAGAGCTGCTGACCTTCTACCTTCTACCTCCACCATAGAGAACTGCTGACCTTCTACCTTCTACCTCCACCATAGAGAGCTGCTGACCTTCTACCTTCTACCTCCACCATAGAGAGCTGCTGACCTTCTACCTTCTACCTCCACCATAGAGAGCTGCTGACCTTCTACCTTCTACCTCCACCATAGAGAGCTGCTGACCTTCTACCTTCTACCTCCACCATAGAGAGCTGCTGACCTTCTACCTTCTACCTCCACCATAGAGAGCTGCTGACCTTCTACCTTCTACCTCCACCATAGAGAGCTGCTGACCTTCTACCTTCTACCGGTCCACCATAGAGAGCTGCTGACCTTCTACCTTCTACCTCCACCATAGAGAGCTGCTGACCTTCTACCTTCTACCTCCACCATGGAGAGCTGCTGACCTTCTACCTTCTACCTCCACCATAGAGAGCTGCTGACCTTCTACCTTCTACCTCCACCATAGAGAGCTGCTGACCTTCTACCTTCTACCGGTCCACCATAGAGAGCTGCTGACCTTCTACCTTCTACCAGTCCACCATGGAGAGCTGCTGACCTTCTACCTTCTACCTCCACCATAGAGAGCTGCTGACCTTCTACCTTCTACCTCCACCATAGAGAGCTGCTGACCTTCTACCTTCTACCTCCACCATAGAGAGCTGCTGACCTTCTACCTTCTACCTCCACCATAGAGAGCTGCTGACCTTCTACCTTCTACCTCCACCATGGAGAGCTGCTGACCTTTGTTGTGGAATTTATCAAAAACCAGTTCAGAAGTCCGCTCGTGGTATAGAGAGGTTTTAATCAGTTAAGCCGGCGTTCGACATGACCAACTCAGATCGAGTCTGTATTTGGTGTGTCGACCTCGAATGGTTTGTAACAAGCTTTTTTATACAAGAACAAACAACAGAATTAAACAAGTCAGTGTGACAATCAGAGGCGTGGCCTTGCGGGGGGCTGGAATGACAATGCCTAGGGACATTGAATGAGACAATGCGTTGCCGGCAAGGTGTCGTACCGGCAGGGGTCCTTAGCAACTGGAATTGCATGTCAATGAGCTGAGGGGGATATGAGTTCAGGAGCCGTCCGCAGGGCGGCGTCGTGTCCCCGCAGGGGGTCTGCAGGGGGCCTCATCACCTTCTACCTTGTACCGGTCCACCATAGAGAGCTGCTGACCTTCTACCTTCTACCTCCACCATAGAGAGCTGCTGACCTTCTACCTTCTACCTCCACCATAGAGAGCTGCTGACCTTCTACCTTCTACCTCCACCATGGAGAGCTGCTGACCTTCTACCTTCTACCTCCACCATAGAGAGCTGCTGACCTTCTACCTTCTACCTCCACCATAGAGAGCTGCTGACCTTCTACCTCCACCATAGAGAGCTGCTGACCTTCTACCTTCTACCTCCACCATAGAGAGCTGCTGACCTTCTACCTTCTACCTCCACCATGGAGAGCTGCTGACCTTCTACCTTCTACCTCCACCATAGAGAGCTGCTGACCTTCTACCTTCTACCTCCACCATAGAGAGCTGCTGACCTTCTACCTTCTACCTCCACCATAGAGAGCTGCTGACCTTCTACCTTCTACCGGTCCACCATAGAGAGCTGCTGACCTTCTACCTTCTACCGGTCCACCATAGAGAGCTGCTGACCTTCTACCTTCTACCTCCACCATAGAGAGCTGCTGACCTTCTACCTTCTACCGCTCCACCATAGAGAGCTGCTGACCTTCTACCTTCTACCTCCACCATAGAGAGCTGCTGACCTTCTACCTTCTACCTCCACCATAGAGAGCTGCTGACCTTCTACCTTCTACCTCCACCATGGAGAGCTGCTGACCTTCTACCTTCTACCGGTCCACCATAGAGAGCTGCTGACCTTCTACCTTCTACCTCCACCATAGAGAGCTGCTGACCTTCTACCTTCTACCTCCACCATAGAGAGCTGCTGACCTTCTACCTTCTACCTCCACCATAGAGAGCTGCTGACCTTCTACCTTCTACCTCCACCATAGAGAGCTGCTGACCTTCTACCTTCTACCGTTCCACCATGGAGAGCTGCTGACCTTCTACCTTCTACCGTTCCACCATGGAGAGCTGCTGACCTTTTACCTTCTACCAGTCCACCATGGAGAGCCTGCTGACCCAGAGCCGTCTGGGAGATTTGCGAGGCCCTGTGCGAAATGGCTTGGGGGGGGCCCTCGCGAAATTTTTGGGTTTTTTGGGTCGGATCGGGTGTCTATATGCGCAATTTTAACTCTCCAATGATCAAAATACTGGACACCTTCCCCTGCCTCATCATCATTTGACTTGCCTCGACGGGGGGGCCCCACGGCTGCTTGAGACCCGGTTGGATCGGTGATTTTTGTAACAAATTTATCAAACGAGCCTTTCAGAGAGGCATTAAACTCTTCCATTTTCTTTAGTTTTTTTCTTTTTTCATCCCCTGATGGAAATTTCCTGAATCTGTCTTGTTCTCTCGACATTTTGTGACAGTTTGTTCCAACTCCACCCGTCTGGATCAGAGCAGCTTGTGTCTGCGCTTGGTCTGATCAGTTGTATTGAACAACATATATGTGCATCATTGCACATATATTTTATTGATATGCACAGACTAGTACACATTTAGGTCTGTAATGGAATGTGACTGTTGATATTTATAAGGGAGAAAACGAAAACAAAAAACGGAAAAAAAAAAAAAATAAAATTTTTTCAAAAATGGCCCATAGCGCGAGGCCCCTTGGGGCGCGAGGCCCCGTGCGGTCGCACGGTTCGCACACCCCTTGCGGCGGCTCTGTGCTGACCCATGCCGTGACAGTGTGGCACTCCAGCTGCACGGAGGCAGACAGGAAGAGGCTGCAGAGGGAGGCAAACACAGCACAGAAGATAATCGGCTGCCCTCTGCCCTCTCTGCCCTCCCTGTCTGACATCTACAGCTCCCGCTGCCTCAACAGGGCCAGGAACATTGTAAAGGACAACACCCACCCCGGTTTCCACCTTTTCCACCTGTTGCCCTCTGGGAGGCGCTTCAGGTCCTTACGAACCCGTACAAAAAGATTCAGGGACAGCTTCTTCCCCAAAGCTGTGAACTTTCTCAACCAATAAGCTACCTCATATTTTCTGTGCAATATTTTCTACCTTCTATCCACAATGTCCCAATATTTTACTATCTATGTGCAATACTCCCATCTTTTTATTGTACTATCTATGTGCAATACTCCCATCCTTTTATTCTACTATCTATGTGCAATACTCCCATCCTTTCAAGGGCAATATTATTCTTCCATCCATTTAAGTGCAATATCCCCCCACCCATCCATGTACATTTTTATCCTCCCATTCACTCTTGTTTATAGTGTGTGTGTATATATATATATATATATATATATATATATATATATATATATATATATATATATATATATATATATATATATATATATATATATATACATTTATGCTTCCTTGCTTACATAGGGTAAATCGACAAAAGGATTGCGCGGCTTTTGCGGCCGCTAAACCGGTGCAAATGAGACAAAAAGAGAGCGTCTAATTCACAAAGAACCCACAAAGGGAGAATTGCATCACAAACTGCGCTGCCAAGCAAATAGTGGCATTGTGCGCCTGTGCCATTTGCATGCATGTAAATTAGGTAATATTCATACATTCGGCGCAAAATTGCCCCCTTTCTATGCAAATAAGCCTCATTGCAAAAACCGTCTAATTCACAAAGGCCAGCGCTATTTGCCACACGCAAAAATAGTGGAGCAAATACCGTCTTTTGGAAGCGTGTATTAACTGCTGCAAACTCACTCCTCACTCCCCGTCTGTCTCTGTTTCTCTCTCTCTTCAATATCATTCAAGCCTGTGTGATACTGAATGATATTAAGGGTGAAATCTACAGTCAGACATGACTGTAAACAGTCAGATCAAGTGGGGTTGTGGACTTATCTCTGATTTAAAAATAAAAATAACAGGACGGAGCTCAGGATTCATCCATACATAAGGGGTTGCTTTATTACAAACAATTCCACCATATAAACATATAAATCTAGAATGTGTGTGTTTAACAGCTTAATAATGTCATCACACATCACAACATCTATCAGACTCATAATAAAATAGCGCTAATCGTGTCCCTGTGAAGCTCAGCGTCAGTCAGGACTCTCAGCTGCTGCTGGAGATGCAGCCGCGGGGAGTGGGCTGCCACCCGTCCCTTGAAATACGGAATTGTTACGTAATTGGGAATTAGAATTCATATAAAACAGTTATTTCCGTATTTCACAATCGTCCCATGCACGTCTGTCACATACGCACACACTAGTTAAGCCTAATTATGCCTAAATAATGGTCCGCGTTACATCGACGCAGAGCCTACACCGTAGGGTACGCGGCGACGCGCACTGTACGGTGCGCCAGCCGCGTAACCTTTAACCTTTGCGTCGATTTAACGCGGAACCATAAATCATCCTTGAGCAGCACTGAGGGAGGAGGGAGGAGGGGGAGCGGGTTCCCGTCCCGTCTTCGCACAGTGTCCTGATGATTTGTAATACAGGCTGAGCCTACCGTCAGTTCTTAAACTGTAAAAAAGCTTGGGGGGGGGGACTAAAGCATGAGTTTGAAAAGTGGGGGGACATGCCCCCCCTGTTCCCAGTGGAAATTGCGCCCTTGCGCCTCACAGAGTTTTATTTTCACTCGCTTTACTTTTTATTTCTGCAGTTTTCATTATGGACCAATGTGTGTGCAGAAATATGGAGAACACTGGAAACAGCTCCGCTCACTTACTGAGACAAGGGCAAATTGCATCAGCTCCAAAACTTTATGGGCGTGTTTGCTCCGGTATATCATTAGAGCAAAATCTTTTGTGAATAGGACCTTAAAGCGGGGCAAATTGCGGGCGCAAATGCGGCGCAATTCACAGCACTATTTGCGGACGCGATCTGTTCTTTGTGGATTTACCCCTTAGTCTTTGCATGTGTGCACTTTGACGGAGCTGCTCCTAATCCCACTGTACATGTACAATGATAATAAAGGCTTTCTATTTCTATTTCTATTCTATTCTTTCTATTCTCCTCCACGCTGGTGTCGTCAGATTTATGGTCAGCAGATCTTATTGATCAGGTTGGGCAGGAGCCCAGTTGGTGAACCGGGTCAGAGTCACCGAGACCTGCAGGAGTCAACACCCGGTTACTGAGTAACCTGGAAACCTGGAAACTCCTGGAAACTCCTGGAAACACGACAACCGACCTGGAAACACCGACACTCGGCTGGTGAACAGAGAACTGAGAAGTAGAAACGAACCAGACCTTCCTGGACTCTACTGGTTTCTGTTCCTGGTCCTGGTTTCTTGTTCCTGGCAGCATGTGGAGGTTTTTGCTCCTGTTAGTCTGGACCTGGACCTGGTCCTGGACCAGACCCGAGCTGGTCAGGTAAGAACTAAAACCTGGTCCTGGTTTCTGTTCCTGGTCCTGGTTTCTGATCCAGGATTCAACTTCAGGGTCCTGAGTGGAGTCAGAACTTTGGGATTCTTCTAGACCTGGGATCAGCAACCCGCGGCTCTAGAGCCGCATGCGGCTCTTTAGCGCCGCCCTAGTGGCTCCTGGAGCTTTTTCAAAAATGTTTCACCTTTTTTTTTTCCTTTTTTTCTTCATTTTTTCTTTTTTTTTCTTTTTTTCCTTTATTTCTCTTTTTTCTTTCTTCTTTTTAATCTCGACATTTCGACTTTTTAACTTTTTTCTCGAAATTTTGACTTTTTTCTTGACATTTCGACTTTTTTCTCAAGATTGTACTTCAAAATTAATCTTCACATTTCGCCTTTTTTCTCGACATTTCGACTTTTTTCTCGAAGTGCATAATGAAAAAAAAAATCTTCCCCAAGTTATAACTAGAAAAATGCAGCATGTGTTTCTTCATTCTAAGGCTGATACAAGACTTTTCATTTTTCATTCATTGCGGCTCCAGACATATTAGTTTTTTGTGTTTTTGGTCCAATATGGCTCTTTCAACATTTTGGGTTGCCGACCCCGGTTCTAGACCTGCTGGGACCCGGCGTGGTTGCCGTGGAGACGGCTGGGACCCGGCGTGGTTGCCATGGAGACGGCTGCTCCAGGAAACACCACCAGAGTCTTTCTGGGTGGAGAAACCAGAGAAAAAAGATTGGATGAAGTCGTCTAGTATTCTAGCCGGGGGGACGGCCAATGGGAATTAGCCAATAAGCTACATTTTGGTGCATCTGCTTTTATTTTGTAAAATGCATAATGATGTGCACTGCCCCTCCTTACCAAATAAAATAAATTGAAATTGAAATTGAAATTGAGGATTTTTAATTTCCAGTTTTTACAATTTGAGACTGAATCACCGTGAGAGCCGTCGCCACGGCAACCGAAGCTGCAAAACCTGAAACACAAACATTGGAATCTTATCAAGGTTTTTACCAGAAGCCTCGGTAGCTGCTGCTTCCTCCCCCGGTGTTTTTACCCATGATTCCTTCTGTTTTCCCAGGTGTTTTTCCCCATGATTCCTCTTGTTTTTACCCATGATTCCTCCTGTTTTTACCCATGATTCCTCCTGTTTTTACCCATGATTCCTCTTGTTTTTACCCATGATTCCTCCTGTTTTTACCCATGATTCCTCTTGTTTTTACCCATGATTCCTCCTGTTTTTACCCATGATTCCTCCTGTTTTTACCCATGATTCCTCTTGTTTTTACCCATGATTCCTCCTGTTTTACCCATGATTCCTCTTGTTTTTACCCATGATTCCTCCTGTTTTACCCATGATTCCTCTTGTTTTTACCCATGATTCCTCCTGTTTTACCCATGATTCCTCTTGTTTCCTCTCATGATTCCTCCTGTTTTACCCATGATTCCTCTTGTTTTTACCCATGATTCCTCTTGTTTTTACCCATGATTCCTCCTGTTTTACCCATGATTCCTCCTGTTTTTACCCATGATTCCTCTTGTTTTTACCCATGATTCCTCTTGTTTTTACGCATGATTCCTTTTGTTTTTACCCATGATTCATCTTGTTTTTACCCATGATTCCTCTTGTTTTTACCCATGATTCCTCTTGTTTTTACGCATGATTCCTTTTGTTTTTACCCATGATTCCTCCTGTTTTTACCCATGATTCCTCCTGTTTTTACCCATGATTCCTCCTGTTTTTACCCATGATTCCTCCTGTTTTTACCCATCATTCCTCCTGTTTTTACCCATGATTCCTCCTGTTTTTACCCATCATTCCTCCTGTTTTTACCCATGATTCCTCTTGTTTTTACCCATGATTCCTCCTGTTTTTACCCATCATTCCTCCTGTTTTTACCCATGATTCCTCTTGTTTTTACGCATGATTCCTTTTGTTTTTACCCATGATTCATCTTGTTTTTACCCATGATTCCTCTTGTTTTTACCCATGATTCCTTTTGTTTTTACCCATGATTCCTCTTGTTTTTACCCATGATTCCTCCTGTTTTTACCCATGATTCCTCCTGTTTTTACCCATGATTCCTCCAGTTTTACCCATGATTCCTCCAGTTTTACCCATGATTCCTCCTGTTTTCCCAGAATCCCCCTGCGGCGTTCCGCCTCCATCCGGTCCCAGCTCCGGGCCGACGGGCTCCTGGATCAGTTCCTGAAGGATCACCGACCCGACAACTTCAACCGCCGCTTCGCCCAGTGTTTCCCTCCGGGAACGCCGTCGCTGCGGCTCGGCCGCTCGGCGGAGCGGATCTACAACTACATGGATGTAAGTTTACTTCCTGTTTACTTCCTGGTTACTTCCTGTTACTTCCTGGTTACTTCCTGACTCCTCCTTCTTTCCACCCTGACTCCTCCCCCTATTTCCTCCCTCAAGTAGATCAGTTTGAATCTGATGATGAGAATAAATATCCATGAAAAACCCAAGGCTGTTAAAACAAGTGAAAACATTTTCAAAATAAAATTGACCTTAAACTGGAAACTTCCTGTCAGAATAAAAGAGTCAAAGAGAAATAATTCACTCGGCAGCATTTCCTCTGATTTAAGACGTAAAACAAAACGAAAGAGTAACTGCTGTGGTCGTGTTGACCGCCGTGCATTGTGGGATTCCAGTGGTGCATTGTGGGATTCCTGTGGTACATTGTGGGATTGCTGTGGTGCATTGTGGGATTGCTGTGGTGCATTGTGGGATTGCTGTTGTGCATTGTGGGATTGCTGTTGTGCATTGTGGGATTGCTGTGGTGCATTGTGGGATTGCTGTGGTGCATTGTGGGATTGCTGTTGTGCATTGTGGGATTCCAGTGGTGCATTGTGGGATTCCTGTGGTACATTGTGGGATTGCTGTGGTGCATTGTGGGATTGCTGTGGTGCATTGTGGGATTGCTGTGGTGCATTGTGGGATTGCTGTGGTGCATTGTGGCAGCAAACTCCAGTTTGGACAGGCTGGCTTTATGCCCCTGTTCAGCCAAAATGGGTCAACAGAGCCAGAGTAGCTTTAACGCATTCGTCTGGTGATAGTACGTGACTTCACGACAGACAAAATAAATAAAAATGATTGATATGTTTCACCCCTGTTTCACAATCAACACAATCATACACAGCTCATACTCGCAATGGCAAGAACCACATTTCCATACAATCCGGGTCAAATACAGTATTACAAAAGTAATTTGCAACCATTCGAATGGTGAATCAACCCAATTTGACAATTCTACGTCACCATGTCTCCATTCAGGGCTTAAAAAAAATCTCCCTCGTCAGACACAAACCACACCATCTAAAGAAGCCAGTTATTTGTATCATTTTAACAAAAATGTCAACAGAAAGGAAAATGAAATAACACCTCCCTCTCAGGATTCACCAAACCTCATCCACGCAGCTTCATCTGAACCAGACAGACAACATGGAGCACTCACACACACACACACACACACACACACACACACACACACACACACACACACGCACACGCACACGCACACGCACACGCACACGCACGCACACACACATGCACGCACGCACGCGCGCGCACACACGCGCATGTGTGTGTATTAATGTGTATTTTGTGTGTATTTCATGCCCAGTACTTCAGTATTGTGTATTTTGTGTGTATTTCAGGCCCAGTACTTCGGTGTGTGTGTATTAATGTGTATTTTGTGTGTATTTCAGGCCCAGTACTTCGGTGTGTGTGTATTAATGTGTATTTTGTGTGTATTTCAGGCCCAGTACTTCAGTATTGTGTATTTTGTGTGTATTTCAGCCCCAGTACTTCAGTATTGTGTATTTTGTGTGTATTCCAGGCCCAGTACTTCAGTATTGTGTATTTTGTGTGTATTAATGTGTATTTTGTGTGTATTTTGTGTGTACTTCAGGCCCAGTACTTCAGTATTGTGTATTTTGTGTGTATTTGGGGCGGCAGTAGCTCAGGTGGTAGAGCGGGTCGTCCAATGATCGGAAGGTCGGCGGTTCGAATCCCGCTCTATCCCAGTTTGCTGTCGTAGTGTCCTTGGGCAAGACACCTTACCCACCTTGCCTCGTGTGAATGTGTTTGAATGTGTATGAATGTTGGTGGTGGTCGGAGGGGCCGTTAGGCGCGATATGGCAGCCACGCTTCCGTCAGTCTGCCCCAGGGCAGCTGTGGCTACAATGTAGCTTACCACCACCAGAGAGAATGTGTATGAATGAATAATGATTTCTGTAAAGCGCTCTGGGTGCCTTGAAGGGCGCTATATAAATCCAATCATTATTATTATTATTATTATTATTATTTCAGCCCCAGTACTTCAGTATTGTGTATTTTGTGTGTATTCCAGGCCCAGTACTTCAGTATTGTGTATTTTGTGTGTATTAATGTGTATTTTGTGTGTATTTTGTGTGTACTTCAGGCCCAGTACTTCAGTATTGTGTATTTAGTGTGTATTTTCTGTGTATTTCCAGGCCCAGTACTTCAGTATTGTGTATTTTGTGTGTATTAATGTGTATTTTGTGTGTATTTCAGCCCCAGTACTTCACTAGTGTGTATTTTGTGTGTATTAATGTGTATTTTGTGTGTATTTCAGCCCCAGTACTTCACTAGTGTGTATTTTGTGTGTATTTTCAGGCCCAGTACTTCGGTGTGTGTGTATTAATGTGTATTAATGTGTATTTCCAGGCCCAGTACTTCAGTATTGTGTATTTTGTGTGTATTAATGTGTATTTTGTGTGTACTTCAGGCCCAGTACTTCGGGGACATCAGTCTGGGTTCTCCTCAACAGAACTTTACTGTCGTGTTTGATACGGGATCGTCGGACCTGTGGGTTCCATCGTCGTACTGCATCAGCCAGGCCTGTGGTACAAATACACACTAGTACACACATATATATACACAAATACACACACACCTGCATCAGCCAGGCCTGTGGTACAAATACACACTCTAATACACACTAGTACACACTCATATACACACATATACACACACACCGTCGTACTGCATCAGCCAGGCCTGTGGTGTGTACAAATACACACTAGTACACACTCATATACACACATATACACACACACCTGCATCAGCCAGGCCTGTGGTACAAATACACACTCTAATACACACTATAATACACACTACTACACACTAATACACACTAATACACACATATATACACACACCTGCATCAGCCAGGCCTGTGGTGTGTAAAAATACACACTACTACACACTAATACACACTCATATACACACACCATCGTCCTACTGCATCAGCCAGGCCTGCGGTACACACTCATATACACATATATACATGTACACACACTGATGATGATGATGATGGAGTGTGTGTGTATGTGTGTGTGTGTGTGTGTGTGTGTGTGTGTGTGTGTGTGTGTGTGTGTGTGTGTGTGTGTGCGTGCGTGCGTGCGTGCGTGCGTGCGTGCGTGCGTGCGTGCGTGCGTGCGTGCGTGCGTGCGTGCGTGCGTGCGTGCGTGCGTGCGTGTGTGTGTGTGTGTTTATGTCTGTGTTTATGCAGCGTTCCACCGCAGGTTCAAGGCGTTCCTCTCCTCCTCGTTCCAACACGACGGTCAGACGTTTGGGATCCACTACGGGTCAGGACACCTGCTGGGAGTGATGGGGAGAGACACGCTACAGGTAAACAACAACAACCACAACAATAACAACAACAACAACCACAACAACAACTGTAAACAACAACAACCACAACAACAACAATAATAACCCTAAACCTAACCCACACACTACACACTCTGATCCATTACGGGTCAGGACACCTGCTGGGAGTGATGGGGAGAGACACGCTACAGGTAAACAACAACAACCACAACAATAACAACAACAACAACCACAACAACAACTGTAAACAACAACAACCACAACAACAACAATAATAACCCTAAACCTAACCCACACACTACACACTCTGATCCATTACGGGTCAGGACACCTGCTGGGAGTGATGGGGAGAGACACGCTACAGGTAAACAACAACAACCACAACAACAATAATCACAACAACCACAACAATAATAACCCTAACCCACACACTACAAACTACACACTACACACAGGGATCCACAGATGTTCCTGAGAGGGGAGGGCTAGTGGGGGCAGAGCCACCTTGTTTAGCTCTGAAAGAGCCAGAACAGCTGTCGATGACTTACGCGTTTGTCGGTAGACCAGGAATCCCCCTCCTCCGATTAGGAGAAATCCTGCTATCATAAATCCAATTATGAAGCATCTTCAACATCCTCGACAGACAGAATCACCAAACACAACGGTTTCCAATGTTTCCAGGAATCCATTGTGTCCGTCCGTCCGTCCGTCCGTCCGTCCGTCCGTCCGTTCGTTCGTTCATTCAGGCATATAGCAGACATAGGCAGTGGGATGATCAGAGGGGAGGACTGCAGGTGGAAGCAGTTGGGAGTTCTGACGGCTCTGGTTTCTGTTCCAGTTCGGGGGTCTGACGGTTCTGAACCAGGAGTTCGGGGAGTCGGTGTACGAACCCGGGTCGGCGTTTGTGACGGCCCGGTTCGACGGGGTTCTGGGTCTGGCGTACCCGTCTCTGGCCGACATCCTGGGGAAACCCGTGTTTGACAACATCCTGGACCAGAAGACCCTGGACCAGCCCGTGTTCTCCTTCTACCTGAGCAGGTGATCTATGTGCTCCAGATCTATGTTCTACCTGAGCAGGTGATCTATGTGCTCCAGATCTATGTTCTACCTGAGCAGGTGATCTATGAGGTCCAGATCTATGTTCTACCTGAGCAGGTTTTGTCTGGATATATATTAATAATTAATACCAAGGTCTGTCCCAATCCTCCCACTACTCCTACTTTCAGCACCACCCCTACATTTTGCTGCTCCGTCACTGCGTGGTTTACGTTCGGGTACGTAAGCGACTGCGTAGTTACGTTTGCACAAACGTCACACCATATCAGGAAGCCCAGAGATAAAAGCTGTTTTAATTTCAGCTGTAGTGCTGTTAATATGCCACTTTATTAAGTTTTAATATGTTTTCAGGCGTAAAAGTAACCGTTAAGATCCCCAACCTGGACTCAGTTTATCCAAATAACGCCTGGTAACAAATTTGCTACAATGTTTTCGAGATGAGAACAGCCTGCCGGCTCGGGAGCTGATTTATGGTTCCGCGATAAATCGACGCAGAGCCTACGGCGTAGGGTACGGCGTACGGTGTGCGTCGCCGCGTAACCTACGCCGTAGGCTCTGCGTTGGTGTAACGCGGAACCATAAATCAGCCTTTATTCTGGCGTGATCTTTGCAACAACCAACAAACGAGTGATTATATACATTCACTGAGTGAATATTATGAAAGTAAAATATATATTTCTCGCTAGAAATGTAATCAAAACGCATTTTTATGCAGAAACCAACTCAAAATATTGATTTTATTCACTAAAAAATAAGAAATGTCCACCATGTTTTTTTTTTTGATTCAGTCTGCAAATGACGACGAAAAGCTGGGAAATTTTTCTAGCCCTCGGTCAGCTAGTCAGCATGTGAAATCCCTCGCTCTGAAGGGCCAGATTCATACCCCCTAACCATTGTTATGGCCACTAGCCCTAGGTGAAAAGAGGAATTGGGAACCACTACCCTCACGGGAACGTGCAACATTTACGGGTAGGGATGAGAAGTAGGACTAGGGGGGGATTGGGACTGGGCCGAAGACCCGGTTTTAGGCTCCCTGTGTGTTAGTAGACTTGCAAGGAGAGGTCTGGTTTTGGACTTCAGACATATCTGGCGCCATCTAGTGGTGAGATGGTTTAACGTCTAGACCCGAATGGAAGACGACCCCCACTTTTTTAGTCTGATTTCTGCAGAAACCCTGTCAGATATTCAGGCCGATACGGGATTCATAGTCCTGATCTCAAACTGACTCCAGTAAAATCCTCTCTGGTTCTCCAGTCGACAGACTCTTCTTTCAAACAATAAAAACACCAACGTCATCGTTCCTCAGAACACTCTGCAGAGAGAAGGAACTTCCAAACTGCAGACTGACTAGTCTTTGGTCTCAACAGAGACATCAACGCCAAAGAAAACCCTCTCAGACTGATTTAATCCCCTCTTTGCTTATTTCCTGCAGAGTTCAGATGTTAGCAGTCGTAGTTCCTGATGTTAGCAGTCGTAGTTCCTGATGTTAGCAGTCGTAGTTCCTGATGTTAGCAGTCGTAGTTCCTGATGTTAGCAGTCGTAGTTCCTGGTGTTAGCAGTTGTAGTTCCTGGTGTTAGCAGTCGTAGTTCCTGATGTTAGCAGTCGTAGTTCCTGATGTTAGCAGTCGTAGTTCCTGATGTTAGCAGTCGTAGTTCCTGATGTTAGCAGTCGTAGTTCCTGATGTTAGCAGTCGTAGTTCCTGATGTTAGCAGTCGTAGTTCCTGATGTTAGCAGTTGTAGTTCCTGATGTTAGCAGTCGTAGTTCCTGATGTTAGCAGTCGTAGTTCCTGATGTTAGCAGTCGTGGTTCCTGATGTTAGCAGTCGTAGTTCCTGATGTTAGCAGTCGTAGTTCCTGATGTTAGCAGTCGTAGTTCCTGATGTTAGCAGTCGTAGTTCCTGATGTTAGCAGTCGTGGTTCCTGATGTTAGCAGTCGTAGTTCCTGATGTTAGCAGTCGTGGTTCCTGATGTTAGCAGTTGTAGTTCCTGATGTTAGCAGTCGTAGTTCCTGATGTTAGCAGTCGTGGTTCCTGATGTTAGCAGTTGTAGTTCCTGATGTTAGCAGTCGTGGTTCCTGATGTTAGCAGTCGTAGTTCCTGATGTTAGCAGTCGTAGTTCCTGGTGTTAGCAGTCGTAGTTCCTGATGTTAGCAGTCGTAGTTCCTGATGTTAGCAGTCGTAGTTCCTGGTGTTAGCAGTCGTAGTTCCTGGTGTTAGCAGTCGTAGTTCCTGGTATTAGCAGTCGTAGTTCCTGGTGTTAGCAGTCGTAGTTCCTGGTGTTAGCAGTCGTAGTTCCTGATGTTAGCAGTCGTGGTTCCTGATGTTAGCAGTCGTAGTTCCTGATGTTAGCAGTCGTGGTTCCTGATGTTAGCAGTCGTAGTTCCTGATGTTAGCAGTCGTAGTTCCTGGTGTTAGCAGTCGTAGTTCCTGGTGTTAGCAGTCGTGGTTCCTGATGTTAGCAGTCGTAGTTCCTGATGTTAGCAGTCGTAGTTCCTGGTGTTAGCAGTCGTAGTTCCTGATGTTAGCAGTCGTGGTTCCTGATGTTAGCAGTCGTAGTTCCTGATGTTAGCAGTCGTAGTTCCTAATGTTAGCAGTCGTAGTTCCTGATGTTAGCAGTCGTAGTTCCTGGTGTTAGCAGTCGTAGTTCCTGATGTTAGCAGTTGTAGTTCCTGATGTTAGCAGTCGTGGTTCCTGATGTTAGCAGTTGTAGTTCCTGATGTTAGCAGTCGTAGTTCCTGATGTTAGCAGTCGTAGTTCCTGATGTTAGCAGTCGTAGTTCCTGGTGTTAGCAGTCGTAGTTCCTGATGTTAGCAGTCGTAGTTCCTGATGTTAGCAGTCGTAGTTCCTGGTGTTAGCAGTCGTAGTTCCTGATGTTAGCAGTCGTAGTTCCTGATGTTAGCAGTCGTAGTTCCTGGTGTTAGCAGTCGTAGTTCCTGATAGGTGAATCGTTATTCTTAGTTTAGTTAACGTGTAACTAAGTCCTGATCTATTTGGGATCGATGTTGGTCTTTCAATATCGAACGATCCAAAACTGCATAGCAGAAGAAACTGATGACCAAGTACACACCGTTAGTCTGATTAAAACTTAAATTCCCCAGGACCAAGCCCACCCCGGTCCCCAAGAAGAAAAATAGAAATAGCGGTAAGAAAGAAAAGAGAACAAAATAAGAGAAGAGCTAACATAAAATGTAGAAACATAGTTTCTCCAATCTGGAGAAAAGTGTGTGGAAGATCGGCAGGTGAACCGGCAGCTGAGGAGAAGTTATGATGCAAACTTCAACATAATGATTTAATGAGGCAAAATAACAGGCTTTTTCTCTCCAATATATTGTAATAATCATTTGTTTCAGATGTACTGTCATTATTTTCTGTATAAAAATTGAATTTGGTGTTCAAAAAGTCTTTTTTCAAACTTGAGTCTTTAAAAAGAGGGTCGTCTTATATTCAGGGTCGTCTTATATTCGGGCCGATACGGTAATGATAAATGCTAACCCTAACCTGATGATTAATGCTAACTATGCTAACCCTAACCTGCTGATTAATGCTAACCCTAACCTGACATGCTAATGCTAACCTGCTATCCCCCCCACCACCACCAGGGGCACCAACACCAGCAGCCCCGAGGGAGAACTGCTGCTGGGAGGAACCGACCCGGACCGGTACCAGGAACCGATCCACTGGCTACCGGTCACCGCTAAAGGCTACTGGCAGGTGAAGATGGACAGGTGAGCTGGAGGGTTAGCAGCTAAAGGCTACTGGCAGGTGAAGATGGACAGGTGAGCTGGAGGGTTAGCAGCTAAAGGCTACTGGCAGGTGAAGATGGACAGGTGAGCGTTAGCAGCTAAAGGCTACTAGCAGGTGAAGATGGACAGGTGAGCTGGAGGGTTAGCAGGTCTAAACTTTGAACGAGTAAGTGAAAGAATCTGTTAAACTTCAAGAGGAAACAGGTTAGATTTGAGATTTTAAATCTCAAACGGATGTGAATGAGTTAATAAATCTAGCCCACTAACAAACATTTAGTAGTAGCTAGCTGAACTAGCATGGCAGTGAACTAATGAGGATGTATGTTTATTAAACACTAACCAGGGGTTTACTAACACTAACTAGCCTGTGTGTTGCAGGGTGTTGGTTCAGGGCTCCAAACAGTTTTTTCCTAAGATGTCAACTTTTTCAAGATATGAGCACTCAAGCGAGGACTGGAAATCACTTTTTCGTCAAATCTAGAGTGCGGGTGTTGGTTGCTAGAGTGTGAGAAACAGTAAAAAAATAAACTGAATTTTTATTTGTAACTCGAGCTCACGGCCAAACCGTGAAAAGGAGAAAAATGATTTTTGGTCAGAATGTAGACATGGGTGTTGGGATTCATAAAATGTGACTTTGACAGATGGGGTATGCACAAATATGTGCAAATGGGGTATGCCGGGTTCTGTGTCTCTCACGATGTCTTTGTTTTTCTGCTACGAGCTACGGTTTTCTCACAAATCGGAGTTATTTGAGATCTTGTCAGAAGCCAAAATCTGGGTTTTTCTCACAGCCAAACCGGAAGGTTCTGAAGTGGAGGTTCTTGTTGCCGGGGCAACCAGAAGTCAGCTGCTGAATCATTCAGCCAGAACTGGTCACATGACTCAGTCAGTACAGACTTCATATACTTTAACCAGGAAAATGGAGAAAACTGACCCCTGACCTTTGACCTTAGCCGATCCCCAGTCCTGCAGCCTCAGCTGGGTTCATGGTATATATATATATACTATATATATATATATATATATATATATATATATAGAGAGAGAGAGAGAGATATTAAATACCCCCCTCACACATACACACACACACACACACACACACACACACACACACACACACACACACACACACACACACACACACACACACACACACTCTCACTCTCTTGGCGCCATGGCCAAAACCGAACAGGAAGTCGGCCATTTTCAATTAATCGTGTAATGTTTGCGCAATTTATGCCATTCTTTCGGCAGTTAATTCAGCCCGAACCGTATCGTGAACCCAGATGTGTTATACATCAAAATGTGCGTCTCCATCCTGCGACTACACGCATTACTTTTCTCTTTCAAAAGTGTTACCGTGGCGACGCTAGACGCCAACAAGCGCGCCCCCCCTTCATCTGATTGGTCCATATTTGATAGTCACCCAATTTTGCATGCAAGCCAGGCCTGGCGATAAATTTGATATTTCATGGTTTGCATTAATGGGCGTGGCCTAACGGCTCAACAGCGCCCCCTAGAATACTTTTCTCTGCCATAACTTTGGAATGGTTTGACATAAAGAGTCGTGGGTGGTGTCATGGGACTCAGTATTGAGTCCTTGACCATAATTGGTGAAAATTAGCCCCGCCCCTTCTTCTGATTGGTTGATATTTGATAGTTTCTATTTTCTGCTATAACTTTTGAATGGTTTGACATAGGAAGTCGTGGGTGGTGTCATTTCTGATATGCTTATGGGGGACGGTGGCCGTGAGTGCGAGGGCCCGTTCATCGCTGCTTGCAGCTTTAATTATTATTATTAATATTATGTTTGTTCCAGGGTACTGGTTCAAGGCTCCACCTCCTTCTGTCCCAACGGTTGCCCGGCGATCGTTGACACGGGAACTTCCCTCATCGCTGGACCTGCTGATGACATCATCAGATTACAACAGCTGATCGGAGCGCGACCCACGAACATCGGAGAGGTAAAATATTAAAATAAAGATGTAACTACGAACATCGGAGAGGTAAAATATTAAAATAAAGATGTAACTACGAACATCGGAGAGGTAAAATATTAAAATAAAGATGTAACTACGAACATCGGAGAGGTAGGAATATTAAAATAAAGATGTAACTACGAACATCGGAGAGGTAGGAATATTAAAATAAAGATATAAATCCAACATCAGAGAGGTTGAAATATTAAAATAAAGATATAAATCCAACATCGGAGAGGTAAAATATTAAAATAAAGATATAAATCCAACATCGGAGAGGTAAAATATTAAAATAAAGATGTAAAATGCAACATAGGACAGGTAAAAATGTTTAAATAAAGATGTAAAATC
Source organism: Cololabis saira (assembly GCF_033807715.1). Classification (NCBI taxonomy): domain Eukaryota; kingdom Metazoa; phylum Chordata; class Actinopteri; order Beloniformes; family Belonidae; genus Cololabis; species Cololabis saira. Next base: position 2,581,565 of record NC_084609.1, read on the forward strand.
CAACATAGGAGAGGTAGAAATATTAAAATAAAGATGTAAAATCCAGCTGGATGGATGGAAAGATAATGTTGTGCTAACTGCTGGTTTTTACTGGTTTTCCTCCAGTTCCACCTGGACTGCTCCAGACTGTCCAGTTTACCTACGGTGACGTTTGTTCTGGGAGGAACCGAGTTCACGCTGCCGTCCCAGCGCTACGTCAGGAAGGTGAGCATTACTTGTGGCGTCCCCCAGGGCTCTGTTCTGGGACCAAAACTATTCTGGGACCAAAACTGTTCAATGTTTGTATTAATGACATATTCAATCTCAGTCGCTAAAACTAATACTGTTTGCAGACGACACCAACATATTCTTCAGGAGTAATAATTGTAATGAACTTGTAAATGAGGAATTAAATAAACTGAAGAAGTGAATGGACATTAATAAATTATCATTATATTTAAATAATTAAACCTCTCCCCCCAGGAAACCTACAACAACCGCCACCTCTGCATCAGCGGGTTCCAGGCCGTCGACATCCCGTCCCCCGACGGCCCGATCTGGATCCTGGGAGACGTGTTTCTGACCCAGTTCTACAGCGTCTTTGACCGGGGACAGGACCGGGTCGGCCTGGCCCGGTCCAGGGACTAGAGGACCGGGACCGGGTCGGCCTGGCCCGGTCCAGAGACTAGAGGACCGGGTCCGGGTCGGCCTGGCCCGGTCCAGATACTAGGACCAGGACCGGGTCGGCCTGGCCCGGTCCAGATACTAGGACCAGGACCGGGTCGGCCTGGCCCGGTCCAGAGACTAGAACCAGGACCGGGTCGGCCTGGCCCGGTCCAGAGACTAGAACCAGGACCGGGTCCGGGTCGGCCTGGCCCGGTCCAGGGGCTAGGAGGCTAGGAGGCTAGGAGGCTAGGAGGCTAGGAGGCTAGGAGGCTAGGAGGCTAGGACCAGGACCGGGTCAAAACCGGCATTGGACTGTGACTCGGTAAATCGGCTGATCAATCCAATCAATAAATGTTTTCCCCCACAAAGCGCCGTGTGATCCTTGTCCCCCAGGACCGTCTGAAGCTGAAGACGTAACGTATAAACGTATAAACCTGCTGGAACATTGCACGGGTAAAAAAGGCCGTACCATGAAGGGGAGTTTGTCAAAACATGCCTAATATAAATTAAATTTTAATATTTAAACATGCCTAATATGAATTAAATAAGATAAGATAAGATATTCCTTTATTAGTCCCACAGTGGGGAAATTTGCATAAAATATGAATATTTAAGCAATACATCCCGACAGTGCTTACCCATGTCTACACCGTGTGTGTGTGTGTGTATGTGTGTGTGTGTGTGTGTGTGTGTAACGTGGGTGAATTGTCGTGTGTATGTGTCTGCCTGTGTGTGTGCAGGGAGGGGGCAGGGCATTAATACGTTTTATGTTTGTATTTGTTTTATCTAAAGCACTTTGTGCTGCATTCTATGCATGAAAGCTGCTCTAGAAATAAAGTTTGATTTGATTGAAAGGCCATGGTATACGCTCATTATATCAGCTGAGCGGCGTCTCCAGCCCGACGCCAAGTGATGCTTTCATAAAACGGTTACCAATAATGTAAATATGATTCATTCTAGCGAATTGGAAACAAAAGTCCAGTTTATGTATCAACCACTTTAGGAATCTTTTATCAGATCATATTAGTAGTGAGATAATGTCTGCCTCCACTGAACAACATTCGGCTGAATTGCACTCTCTGTGGTCCCCGATTATTGGCTTCGTTACCTAGTGGGGGCGGGGGGGTGGTGATCTTGTAGCCCTTGGGGTTGGGGGTCGGCTTGGGGGGTCTGGGGCGCGGGCCTCTGGTGGCCCCTGGGGGGCGGTGGGGGGGGCCGTGGGGCCCTGTCCCTGGCCGGTGGGTGCCTTGGGGGCCTATGGGGGGGTTACCTCATGGCACGGGGGGGGTGGCTGGGGGGGGGCTCGGGCGGGGGGCTGTGGCTAGGGCGTCTCCGGTTTTCCTGCTGGACCATTTCCCCCTCTGTCTGGGGGCTCCGGCGGCGCCGGGGGCGCCCGTACGGTGGGGCCCTGGCCCGGCTCAGAGGGCCGGCCCCCGTCCACTGGATGGCCGGTGGGGGAGCGTGGGCGTCGTTCCAGGGCCGGCTCCGCTGGTCCTGCCTCCTGGCTTCGGCCTCCGCACACGCAACGACATGTATCCCCCTCACAAAAATAAGAAAAGTAGAGAAACATATTTTATCTTCAACAAAGCATATTTTACATAAACATATTTTAAAATTTTCAAGTAACAAAATAACATATTTGAAACTTTTTTCTGATTTTTTCAGTTATTTTATTAAAATATAAAATTTATAAAAATGGTTCAAATATGTTTTGTTATTTGAAAAATGTAAAATATGTTTTGTTGATGACAAAATATGTTTCTCTATTTTTCTTATTTTTGTGAGGGGGGATAAATATTGTTTTTCGGCACTACCTTGTTCTCTATAGCTGTAGATATAACATTAATTACTCCTATGTGGGATCAATAAAGTTCTTATTTTTGCCATCTGAGAAAGTTAAATATATTATATTTGGTGTCTAACTGTTTCCCAAGTATATTAGTGCGTGTGTGAATGAATAAATGAGACGTAAAACGTACATTTCTTTGTAGAAAGACGCTTTATGAAAATAAGTCCATTTACTTGTATCAGTTTACAGCGCAGTCTTGAACATCCAATATGGCGGCGACGTTGACGTACGGCTCAGCGCTGGATGGGGCGGATACGGATACATGTCTATGGTTTAGGAGGTCGGCGCGGAGATAAACAACAACAACAACAGTCTTTTTACTTCATGCCATATTTATTCAACATAAAGCCAAGAACAAATAACAGCAGCTTTGAGGTCGTAGCACCTTTAGCGTCTACAGGTTAATCAGTAAAAGCAGGTCTCTTTTTTGTCTTAACACAACGCCACGATGGAGCGACATCAGCTGAGGTCTTGGAGAATCCACATGTATCAGACTCTTCCTGTCGACCTGGACTTCAGGGTTTTGCAATCAGAGATTATTCTCTTTTTTTGTAATTAATGCAATAAAAACAGGGAGGGGGAGTTCAGGGTATCATGCTGACAATGATCCCCCCCCCTCCAGAACTGAGTATCCTTGTTAAATGTATTTATTAAGTGTTGAATGTGCAGTGTCTACTTTGCTGTTAAAACTGTGAGGCGGGGAGTGCCGGGCCACGCGGGACAATGCCCCCCAAGACCCGGACCCCCCGCCCCTTCAGAACCCCCCACGACCCGGACCCCCCGCCCCTTCAGAACCCCCCACGACCCGGACCCCCCGCCCCTTCGCCTATGTGCGTATGAATCGTGTAGGGGGGGAAGGAGGGGGAGCAGAGGCCGAAGCAAGGAGGCAGGACCAGCGGAGCCGGCCCTGGAAAGACGCCCACGCTCCCCCACCGGCCATCCAGTAGACGGGGGCCGGCCCTCCGAGCCGGGCCAGGACCCCACCGTACCTCCACGGGCGCCCCCGGCGCCGCCGGAGCCCCCAGACGGAGGGGGAAATGGTCCAACATCCCCCCATTCATACTGACAACATAAGACATAGACACCTGGGAATGGTGCCACCCCGCCGCCGCGCCCGCCCGTGCACCCCCCCGGCCAGGGGAACCGGAGGAGGTGGAGGGACGGACTTCCCCCCCTGTTGGAGGAAACACACTCATCAGCGCTGTGAAGCACGGTGGTGGAGGGTCTGGGACAGAAGTGCCGACATCCACTTGTAGGACTCAATAAACGTGTGCATTGGTCTTAATCCGTCAGTATATAATACGCGTGACAATAAAGCAGAACGAGGAGCCGTTTTTCATCCACCAACTTAAGTTCTAGTGTTGGTTCTTAAAATACAAACAAGAAAAGCAGAGTGTAATGATGCACTAACGCTGCCCATAAACATTCACAAACCCTTACAATCATAATTAAAACCAAAACTCTTCAGGGAACGCAACACCAAGCAAAGAACAGCATTACCCATAATGCAATGCAGCTTAAATCAGAAGAAATTCCCCCAAATAAATTATTTCTTCCATGCCTCAACTTCTGACAGAACTGTCTCCAGTTCACAGCCGATGTTTTTAGGGACCGAGCAGCAGCAAGGCTTGTGTGAAGCCCTATTGAAATCGGAAAGATTATTATTATTCTTTTATCCGAAAACAATTGCGTTTTTGAGGCGCATAACTTACTCGAAAAGTTATGAAACTTGGAACGCACGTCCCATGTGGCGAAAAATTACGTATTCTAATAGTGTCAAAAAAGGGCGTGGCCTAACGGCTCAACAGCGCCCCCTTGAAAACTTTGTTCCTCAAGCCCCATAATACGGTTTGACGTACATGCACGAAAATCGGTACACACCTGTATCATGTCACAACTAAAAGAAAAGTCTCTTGGAGCCATGGCCCAAACCCAACAGGAAGTCATGGCCCAAACCCAACAGGAAGTCAGCCATTTTCAATTAATCGTGTCATTTTGGTGCAATTTATGCTATTTTCACGTGTGGTACTTTAATGAACTCCTCCTAGCAGGATTGTCCGTTCCACAAAAGACGTTAACCGTGAAAAGTTATCAAAATCGTGAGTTTTCATGAAATGGCATGGCCGTGGCGCCGCGTCTAACTTCAACGCTAAAACAGGAATTGATACTAGTAGCTGATTGGTCAATATGTGATTCTGCCATAACTTTTGAATGGTTTGAAATAGAGAGTCGTGGGTGGTGTCATCGGACTCGGTATTGAGTCCTTGACCATAATTGGTGAGAATTGCATGCGCGAGGTCCCGTTCATCGCTGCTTGTTAGCTTTAATTTTAATTTGTTTTACTTGTTTTTGCAAGTTCCTTGTTAAGATGAGCAGTTTTTAATGGATAATTATCTTCATCATCATATTCAAATGTATGTATTTGAGGGAGGAGACAGGGCGGAGTGTTTTAAGTGCTCCTAGTGTGTCCTAGAGTGTCCTAGTGTGTCCTAGAGTGTCCTAGTGTGTCCTAGTGTGTCCTAGTGTGTCCTAGTGTTTGGGGCTTTGGGCTCATGATCCGAAGGTCGTGGGTTCGATTCCCGGCACTGGCGTCACTTTGTGCTTATCCTTGGGAAAGATGTTTTACTCTGGGCTTTCCTCACGTCACCCAGGTGCATGATGGGTAACCTAGCTTTGCTAGGGAAAGTATCCAGCGATAGACTAGCGTCCTATCCTGGGGGTGGTTACCACGGTTACCATGGTTACCACCTGTTACCGCTACAGAAACCGGAGGCGAACACCGACTCTATGGACCACAAGGCTCGAAAAGGACACACATACATTTAGGCTCAAATCCACGCTGATCGTGACGTGGATTTGGGCGAACGCAGTTTTGAACGTCTGAATTTCTTTTGTGTACGCAAAAATTACACACACGGATTCACGTGGAAATCCACGCACTCTTTTACACGAGGACCCAGACCCAGCAGGATTCCCCTGCAGGGATCCGGTCCAGACTGGTCCAGACTGGTCCAGACCGGTTCTGACCCCCGAACGCAGCCGTGGTGGACGCGGGTTCTGGTCTCTGGTCCAGTTATTTCTTCTCCGAACTTAAGGACCTAGCGTCATCGTCCTCGCTGAGGTCACGACCTTCGCTGAGGTCGCGACCTTCGCTGAGGTCACGACCTTCGCTGAGGTCACGACCTTCGCTGAGGTCACGACCTTCCCTCCGCTCGTCCTCGCTGCCCGCGGTTCCCTGGAAGTCCTGGTCGGAGTCCTGGTCCTGGTCCTGGGTGTAGTCCGGTTCCGGCAGGTTCAGGGTGTCGGGCGTGGGCCCGGGCGACCGCCGGGACCCGAGCCGGCCCAGAACTCGTCTCCGGCGGCCCAGAGCCTTCGGGCTCGGCAGGCTCCGTACCGACGCCTGGGAGTTCTGCCGGGAGAACTGCAGCGAGAACTGGCGGCCCCTGGGGCGGCCCGGTCTCAGGTCCGGTCTCAGGTCCGGCCTCAGGTCCGGTCTCAGGTCCGGGGGCAGCCAGCGGAACTGTTTAGGTCCCAGCTGGGTCGGAGAGCAGCAGCTGGAGCCGGAACCGGGCCTGAAACACAAACAACAACCAGATCAGGCCGTGGTATACGCTCATTATATCAGCTGAGGATCATTCTTCTTCCGGCTCTCGACGAAGGCGGACGCTTCTCTGCTCCTCTCCCTCCCTATCTGTCCTGCTACTGCTTTTGTTTGTCTCGTCTTCAGAGTCTCTTCTTTTCACTCCTCCCAAACTCTACAATCATGAATTGATTAACTGGTCTCTCAGCACAATCAGAAGTCAGGGGGTAAGGGAGCCCTCCTGCCCCCATGGGACATGTTTTGCTGGATACACAATGGATTCTTGGAAACATTGGAAACCGTTGTGTTTGGTGATTCTGTCTGTCGAGGACGTTGAAGATGCTTCATAATTGGATTTATGATAGCAGGATTTCTCTTGATCGGAGGGGGGGGATTCCTGGTCTACCGACAAACGCGTAAGTCGTCGACAGCTGTTCTGGCTCTTTCAGAGCTGCCGGACGTGGCTGAAGGATCAAGCAAGGTGATCAACACTCAGACTTTAACGCTGGGGGAGCAAAGCCGTAAGCTGGATGTGATTCTTGAACAGAATCTCAGGCTGGCGGCGTCTTTGAGCTCATTGGTAAGATGGATAAGACCTTGGAGAAGTTGGAAGCTCGGCTTGGCGGGAATTGATCACAAATTGGTCTGTTTGGAGTCGCCATTGATGAACCAGGGACTGAAGGCAGACGGAAAATTACTGAGTCTGTCTGTTTGCAATATAATTGTTGATTCTATAATCTGGCCTTGACAGGGCGGTTTGGCCGATCGCTCCAGTCACAATCTCCCTGGTGGAATGTAAACAAGGGACTCCCCTAAACCTTCCCATCTTTATACCACAGTTAACAACCAATCAGATCATTATACCACAGTTAACAACCAATCAGATCATTATACCACAGTTAACAACCAATCAGATCATTATACCACAGTTAACAACCAATCAGATCATTACACCACAGTTAACAACCAATCAGATTGCAGGATTTCACCTAAACTTGAAGCAGGAATGGAGCGTCACCTTGTTTCCAGGTGCGGAGCGTCGTGATTGGCCGCCGGATTCAGGCCGTTGTGGTGCATGCTGGGAGCGGCGTCGCCTAGCAACGGCGGGCTGACGACCAGCTGGGGGAAAACGATGGAGGAGCAGCTGTCGGGGGACGGTGGAGCGCTGCTGTCCTCCCTCAGGGTGGACAAGGTGTCCAGGGAGGGGGGCGGGGCCACGGCCACGTGGGTGGGCGGGGCCACGGTCACGTGGGTGGGCGTGGCCATCTCCGGGGGAACCGCTCTGACCCTGGGAGGAGGAGAGTGTTATTAAATAATTTATCTTCTTATTAAATTACCGTATTGTCCCGAATATAAGACGACCCCGATTATAAGACGACCCCCTCTTTTTCAAGACTCAAGTTTGAAGAAAGACTTTTTGAAGACCAAATTCAATTTTTAGACAGAAAATAATTACAATACATCTGAAACAAATGATTATAACAATATATTCAAGAGAAAAAGCCTGTTATTTTGCCTCATTAAACCATCATGTTGAAGTTTATATCATAACTTCTCCTCAGCTGCCGGTTCACCTGCCGAACTTCCACCCACTTTTCTCCAGATTGTCACTACGTTTCTCCACTTTCTGTTATCTCTTCTCTTATTTTCTTCTCTTTTCTTTCTTATACTATTTTTTATTTTTCTTCATCGTGACAGGGTTTCCTTTGGCCTGGGGAGTTTAGTTCAGCATTCGCTTTAAAGATAAAGGCGCCATCTAGCGTTGTAAATGGGTATAACGTCTATACCCCAAATGTAAGACGACCCGCACTTTTTCAGTCTGATTTCAATGTAAAAAACACCGTCTTATATTCAGGACAATACGGTATGTCTAATTCTCAAATTATGTGTAACTCTAAAACTATCTGTGAATGTTTATGTACCAAAACCTGATGTATTATTATTACAACAATATCTTTGTATCTAGGAAATCTGAGCATCTCAGGGTTTTTTTTAGGTAATAAGGTTATTATATGTATCTGTGTAATTTATAGTTGCATAAGCTACAGTAGCGTCCCGGACGAGCCCCCAATATGTTCTGGTCCAGCTCTGAGACGGAAGCACACGTAGAGGATTCAATAAAAACAAATTCATTTTTAACAAAGGTTAGATCCCTTTAACAAATGTTTGCAGATAATGAGTCGAACAAATGAAACTGGCAGAAAAACAAACTACCAGGACAATCCCAACCAAACTACACAGAAACTCAAAGAGAACTCCAAACAGAATGCTTTACAAACTCAATTGATTGTTATCTGTATTTGTGTTTTTAAATTATTTGTGAATAAACTCTGAGGCTGAGGTTGCTGGTTCAGGTCCAGCTGGTTCTGGTTCTGGTTCTGGTACCTGAAGTGCTGGTTCTGGTTCTGGTACCTGAAGTTCTGGTTCTGGTTCTGGTTCTGGTTCTGGTACCTGAAGTGCTAGTTCTGGTTCTGGTTCTGGTACCTGAAGTGCTAGTTCTGGTTCTGGTTCTGGTACCTGAAGTGCTGGTTCTGGTTCTGGTACCTGAAGTGCTGGTTCTGGTTCTGGTTCTGGTTCTGGTACCTGAAGTGCTGGTTCTGGTTCTGGTTCTGGTTCTGGTTCTGGTTCTGGTTCTGGTTCTGGTTCTGGTACCTGAAGTGCTGGTTCTGGTACCTGAAGTGCTGGTTCTGGTTCTGGTTCTGGTTCTGGTTCTGGTTCTGGTTCTGGTTCCTGAAGTGCTGGTTCTGGTTCTGGTTCTGGTTCAGGTTCTGGTACCTGAAGTTCTGGTTCTGGTTCTGGTTCTGGTACCTGAAGTGCTGGTTCTGGTTCTGGTTCTGGTTCTGGTACCTGAAGTGCTGGTTCTGGTTCTGGTTCTGGTTCTGGTTCTGGTACCTGAAGTTCTGGTTCTGGTTCTGGTTCTGGTACCTGAAGTTCTGGTTCTGGTTCTGGTTCTGGTACCTGAAGTTCTGGTTCTGGTACCTGAAGTGCTGGTTCTGGTTCTGGTTCTGGTACCTGAAGTTCTGGTTCTGGTACCTGAAGTGCTGGTTCTGGTTCTGGTTCTGGTACCTGAAGTGCTGGTTCTGGTTCTGGTTCCTGAAGTGCTGGTTCTGGTTCTGGTTCTGGTACCTGAAGTGCTGGTTCTGGTTCTGGTTCCTGAAGTCCGGGGCGAAGGTCCCGGTGGCGTCGCTGCTGTGGCGTTTGAACGCGGGTCGGGGATGACCCAGATCTGGAGGTTCCTGGACGCTGAGCAGCCGCCGGACCCGACCCAGAACCTGGAGAAACGGAAACCACGTCATTTCCTGGTACCATTTCCTGGTACCATTTCCTGGTACCTGCAAAACCTGCACTTTGAAAATATCTCCTTTTTACGCTTCCAGGAGGTTTTTCTTTATTATTTACTATATTTATTATCCCCCAGTTTAATAAAGCTTTGTAACAACCTGCTTTCCTGCCAACAACGACCAAAAACATGAGGATAAAGTTTAGCTTTACCGACGCTTGTCGTCGAGTTAAAACGTGGTCCGGTTGCCGTGGGTTACCGTCACCAACGTCAGCATCTCCGGGCTGGAGGATTTCAGAGAGTCTGGAAGAGAGGAGAGAGTTTAACTTTATCTTTAACTAAAATAACGTGAATAATAAAACACTATTGTCAAGGAAAAGAGTTTAACTTCTGATGGAAATACGAGGAATAATAAAACACTATCGTCAAGGAAGAGACAATAACACTGGAGCTGAGGTAGCCACGCCCACATATCTAACCACGCCCACTTGTCTAACCACGCCCATACGCCTCCACTGACATTTAGGCAGGTGGAAGCAGCAACGGGATGACCGGGTATGGGGGGGGGGGGCGGGACCGCAGGCCAGAACGCAGCTCCTGAGGCTCCGGCCTGCAAACATGCACAAAAGAGAGAAAAGGGGGGCCAGCACAAGAAACTACAGGAACGATGGACAAAAACGATAGCTATGAGATATTTATAATAAATAAAAATGGAAATGGAGAAGAGAGGCAGGGAAAAGGAGAGGAGAAGAAGGGTGAGAGGCACCGCCCAGCGGATCATGTCGGTCCCCCCTGCAGCATAGGCCTATAGCAGCATATCTACCACCAAGCTATATTTGAGACTAACTATTATAGTCTTGTTCTATAGCTGCAACTATGACTACTGACTCTAACACACTAGAGTTTACACTACCTAGAGATTTACCAACACCAGCTAGAGGTTTACTAAACACTAACTATAGGCTTTACTAAACAGAAAGGTTTTAAGTTTAGTTTTAAAGGTGGAGGTGGTGTCAGCCTCCTTAACCCAGATTGGAAGTTGGTTCCATAGTAATGGTGCCTGATAGTATGCGTTTTTTTGTACGTTTTTTTTCATATGTTTCTTTCGTACGTTTTTTCATACGTTTTTTTTCGTATGTTCTTTTTGTACGTTTTTTCGTACGTTTTTTCGTACGTTCTTTTTGTACGTTTTTTCGTACGTTTTTTTTTCCGTACGTTTTTTCGTACGTTTTTTTGTACGTTTTTTCCGTACTTTTTTTTCGTATTTTTTTCCGTAGGTTTTTTTATGCTTTTTTTTTCCGTACGTTTTTTCGTTCATTTTTTCGTACGTTTTTTCGTACGTTTTTTTTCGTACGTTTTTTCGTAAATTTTTTTTCGTATGTTCTTTTCGTACGTTTTTTCGTACGTTTTTTTTTACGTTTTTTCGTACGTTTTTTCGTACGTTTTTTTTGTACGTTTTTTCATACGTTTTTTTTCAGACGTTTTTTTGTACGTTTTTTTGTACGTTTTTTCGTATATTTTTTCGTACATTTTTCCGTACGTTTTTTCGTACGGTTTTTTTCGTACGTTTTTTTCAGACGTTTTTTCGTACGTTTTTTTCGTACGTTTTTTTTTCGTGCGTTTTTTCGTACGTTTTTTCGTACATTTTTTTTCGTACGTCTTTTCGTACGTTTTTTGTACGGTTTTTTTTGTACGTTTTTTCGTACGTTTTTTTTCGTACGTTTTTTCGTATATTTTTTCGTACGTTTTTTCGTACGTTTTTTCGTACGTTTTGGATCATGTCGGTCCCCCCTGCAGCATAAGCCTATAGCAGCATATCTACCACCAAGCTATATTAGAGACTAACTATTATAGTCTTGTTCTATAGCTGCAACTATGACTACTGACTCTAACACACTAGAGTTTACACTACCTAGAGATTTACCAACACCAGCTAGAGGTTTACTAAACACTAACTATAGGCTTTACTAAACAGAAAGGTTTTAAGTTTAGTTTTAAAGGTGGAGGTGGTGTCAGCCTCCTTAACCCAGATTGGAAGTTGGTTCCATAGTAATGGTGCCTGATAGCAGAACGCCCGCCCTCCAAATCTACATTTAGATACTCTAGGAACTACGAGTAAACCTGCACTCTGAGAGCGGAGAGCTCTGCCAGGAACATAAGGCACTATCAGGTCCTGCAAATAATGCAGAGCTAGTCTGAGGCCCCGCCCCCCCAGGTGTGTGGTTCAGGTGTAGCGGTTAGCTAACCCCATGTCCGTGGTGGAGCCCAGGAAGGAGGGGATGCAGTAATCAGCAGCTGCTAGCGTGTACGGCGGCCGCGCGTCCTGGTCGTTCCAGTAAATGTCCTTGGTGATGACGGGAAGACTCATGTGCATCTCGTCCACCGCTAGCAGGGACACCTGGACAGGAAGTGGACAGGAAGGGGACAGGAAGTGGACAGGAAGTTATAGGTCGACCCGTACTCTCACAATGACGTTTGGACGTTTTACTGACGGACCTGCAGATTCCTGTCGATGATCCAATTCGCCTCAAAGTCGTCATCGTCTTCTCCAAACGGGTTGATCAGCTGCTCCGCTACCTGTAACAATATTATTATTATTATATTATTATATTATTATTATTATTATTTTTTAATCTTTTTTTTATTTGAATTTTTGGCACAACAAACATTGACAGTATAAAGGCACAAATGAATTATAATGCTAAGTAAAGGACATTAACAAAAACAGTCCTAAAAAAAAACAAAACAAAGAAAACACACACACAAACAAAAAAAGAAACATCAACAATACGCCTTGACTAAAACACCTACAGTTCGACCAGATAATACAGTGGAGTCCTCCTAACCAGACTATTCGCCATATAGGCGCACACCATGATGCTTACTAGACTATCTAATCGTCACATCCATCCGGCAGAGTGAAAACAAGTAAAACATATACATATGTAAATAAAAAAAATAAGATACTAAATATAGAAAATAAAAATATCCGCACACAATTAGGAGAAATAACATTACTATGGAACCGCAGGGAAATCAAGCTTCTTAATATAAGAGAAAAAAGGGGCCCATGTAGCGTAGAATTTGTCTGTACATCCATTCAACGTGCATCTTATTTTTTCCAGTTTTATACAGTGTAAAACAGATCTGATCCAGGAGACGTGAGTAGGAGCTGCAGAAGATTTCCATCCATCCATCCATCCATCCATTGTCCACCGCATTATCCGAGTCCGGGTCGCGGGGGCAGCAGTCGGAGCAGGGATCCCCAGACTTCCCTCTCCCCGGACACTTCCTCCAGCTCTTCCGGGGGGACTCCAAGGCGTTCCCAGGCCAGCCGAGTGACATAGTCACTCCAGCGTGTCCTGGGTCTTCCTCGGGGCCTCCTCCCGGTGGGACATGCCTGGAACACCTCACGAGGGAGGCGTCCAGGGGGCATCCTATACAGGTGCCCGAGCCACCTCAGCTGGCTCCTCTCGATGTGGAGGAGCAGCGGCTCTACTCCGAGCTCCTCCCGGGTGACGGAGCTCCTCACCCTATCTCTAAGGGAGCGCCCCGCCACCCTGCGGAGGAAACTCATTTCGGCCGCTTGTATCCGGGATCCCGTTCTTTCGGTCATGACCCAGAGTTCATGACCATAGGTGAGGGTGGGAACGTAGATCGACCGGTAAACCGAGAGCTTTGCCTTTCGGCTCAGCTCCCTCTTCACCACGACGGACCGATACAATGGCCGCATTACTGCGGCCGCCGCACCGATCCGCCTGTCGATCTCGCGCTCCGTTCTCCCCTCACTCGTGAACAAGACCCCAAGATACTTAAACTCCTCCACCTGAGGCAGGAACTCTCCCCCGACCTGGAGGGTGCAAGCCACCTTTTTCCGGTCGAGAACCATGGCCTCAGACTTAGAGGTGCTGATTCTCATCCCAGCCGCTTCACACTCGGCTGCAAACCGCCCCAGTGCATGCTGAAGGTCCTGGCTCGAGGGAGCCAACAAGACCACATCATCTGCAAAAAGCAGAGATGAAATCAAGTGGCTCCCGAACCGTACCCCCTCCGGCCCCTGGCTGCGCCTAGAAATCCTGTCCATAAAAATAATGAACAGAACCGGTGACAAAGGGCAGCCCTGCCGGAGTCCAACACGCACCGGGAACAGGTCTGACTTACTGCCGGCAATGCGAACCAGACTCCTGCTCCGGTCATACAGGGACCGTACAGCCCTCAGCAGAGGGCCTCCGACCCCATACTCTCGGAGCACCCCCCACAGGATGCCACGTGGGACACGGTCGAAAGCCTTCTCCAAGTCCACAAAACACATGTGGACTGGTTGGGCAAACTCCCATGCGCCCTCGAGCACCCTGCGGAGGGTGTAGAGCTGGTCCAGCGTTCCACGGCCAGGGCGAAAACCGCATTGTTCCTCTTGAATCCGAGGTTCGACTATCGGCCGAATTCTCCTCTCCAGCACCCTGGAATAGACTTTCCCCGGGAGGCTGAGGAGTGTGATTCCCCGGTAGTTGGAACACACTCTCCGGTCCCCCTTTTTGAAGAGAGGGACCACCACCCCGGTCTGCCAGTCCAGAGGCACTGTCCCCGACTGCCACGCGATGCTGCAGAGGCGTGTCAGCCACGACAGCCCCGCAACATCCAGAGACTTGAGGTACTCAGGGCGGATCTCATCCACCCCCGGTGCCTTGCCACTGAGGAGCTTCCGAACTACCTCAGTGACTTCAGCTTGGGTGATGAATGAATCAACCTCTGAATCCTCAGTCTCTGCTTCCTCGACGGAAGGCGTGTCAGCGGGATTGAGGAGACCCTCGAAGTATTCCTTCCACCGCCCGACGATGTCCCCAGTCGAGGTCAACAGCTCCCCTCCTCCACTGTAAACAGTGTTGGCGGAGCACTGCTTCCCCCTCCTGAGGCGCCGGATGGTTTGCCAGAATTTCCTCGAGGCCGACCGGTAGTCCTCCTCCATGGCCTCCCCGAACTTTTCCCAGACCCGAGTTTTTGCTTCCGCGACCGCCCGGGCCGCAGCCCGCTTGGCCTGCCGGTACCCGTCAGCTGCCTCGGGAGTCCGCCGAGCTAGCCAGGCTCGGTAGGACTCCTTCTTCAGCTTGACAGCATCCCTTACTTCCGGTGTCCACCACCGGGTTCGGGGATTGCCGCCGCGACAGGCGCCGGAGACCTTACGGCCGCAGCTACGGACGGCCGCGTCAACAATGGAAGTGGAGAACATGGTCCATTCGGACTCAATGTCTCCGGCCTCCCTCGGAATCCGGTCAAAGCTCTCCCGGAGGTGGGAGTTGAAGACCCCCCTGACAGGGGAATCTGCCAGACGTTCCCAGCAGACCCTCACGATACGCTTGGGTCTTCCAGGTCTGACCAGCTTCCTCCCCTGCCAGCGGATCCAACTCACCACCAGGTGGTGATCAGTTGACAGCTCAGCCCCTCTCTTCACCCGAGTGTCCAAGACATACGGCCGAAGGTCAGATGAAACGACAACAAAGTCGATCATTGACCTCCGGCCTAGGGTGTCCTGGTGCCACGTGCACTGATGGACACCCTTATGCTCGAACATGGTGTTCGTTATGGACAGACTGTGGCTAGCACAGAAGTCCAATAACAGAACACCGCTCGGGTTCAGATCGGGGAGGCCGTTCCTCCCAATCACACCTCTCCAGGTAACACTGTCATTGCCCACGTGAGCGTTGAAGTCCCCCAACAGAACGATGGAGTCCCCAGTTGGGGCACTTTCCAGCACCCCTCCCAGGGCCTCCAGGAAGGCCGGGTACTCTGCACTGCCGTTCGGCCCGTAGGCCGAAACGACAGTGAGAGACCTATCCCCGACCCGAAGGCGCAGGGAAGCGACCGTCACGTTCAGCGGGGAGAACTCCAACACATGGCGGCTGAGCTGGGGAGCTATAACCAAGCCCACACCAGCTCGCCGCCTCTCACCATGGGCAACTCCAGAGTGGAAGAGAGTCCAACCTCTCTCAAGGAGTTGGGTTCCAGAGCCCAGGCTGTGCGTGGAGGTGAGCCCGACTATCTCTAGTCGATACCTCTCAGCCTCCCGCACAAGCTCAGGCTCCTTCCCCCCCAGCGAGGTGACATTCCATGTCCCTAAAGCCAGAGTCGTCGTCCAGGGATTGGGTCGCCGGGGCCCCCGCCCACGGCTGCCACCCAAATCACACGGCACCTTCCCCTTATGAACGTGCATCTTATTTTTTCCAGTTTTATACAGTGTAAAACAGATCTGATCCAGGAGACGTGAGTAGGAGCTGCAGAAGATTTCCACATTAGTAAATTTAGACGTCTTGCTAATAAAGAGAAAAAGGCAATTACGTCCTTACTTGCTCTGGAGAGTTGTGGTGTGGCTGAAACTGCCCCAAACAGTGCAATAATGGGGTCTAGTTCTATATGGATATTACATATTTCTGACAGCGCGTTAAAAATGTCTTTCCAGAAAACAGCTAAAGATGGGCAACTCCAAAACATATCTAGGTGATTAGCAGGGGACTGAGCACATCTTAGACATTTAGGGTCCACATCTTTATAAATCTTAGTCTCATCCTGGTCCAGTGGGCCCTATGAATAAGTTTACATTGGATGAGGCCATGCCTGGCGCAGATAGAGGAAGTGTGCACCTTTTTAAGTTCCTCCTCCCATATTTCATCAGATAGAACTTCACCCAGCTCCTCCTCCCATGAAGCTTTAATGCCGTTTAATGAGGTAGTTTGTAAGGAGCAAATCTGTCTATAAATTATTGTTAGGGTACCTTTAAGAGCAGGAAGTGGATTGAGAAAGGTGTCAAACTGTGTTTTTTCAGGCAGTGTGGGAAATCGGGGTCTAAACTGCGAACATAGCTGCGTAGCTGAAAGTACCTGAATCGATGGTGTCTGGGGAGACCAAATCTGTTTGATAATTGTTCAAATGAAGCAAATATGTTGTCCACATAAAGGTTTCTAAGCCTCTTAATGCCAAGGTTAGCCCATGTAGAAAAGGAGCTATCAGCTATGGATGGCAGAAAAGCCGGGTTGGATGCTACCGGAGCAGGGAAAGAAGTTGCCTGAAAACCAAAATGTTTCCTAAATTGATTCCATATCTTCAATGTTGATTTGACACACACATTTTTAGTGTAGGAGGAGAAAGGGCCTGTAATGTGGGAATGAGCAAGGGACGAAAGTGAGGGCGATGCAGCCTCCATCTGCAGCCAAATTGGGGATGAAGATAAGTCTTTGTGTCAGAATCAGAATCAGAATCAGAAAAGGGTTTATTGCCAAGTTTTCACACGAGGAATTTGTTATGGTGATTGGTGCAACACAATACAATTATAAAAGCAATATGTACGAGATAAAATTAAATGAAATGTATAAACAATAGAAAGTATAAACAATAAAAAGTATAAACAGTAAAATAAAACTTAGACCGGAAATGTACAAAATGAGGTTTAAAAGTGCCGGGTGAGTCTGTACAAATGTGACTTAGGAACTTAGGATAGGTAAAAAGTATAGACAGAAATGTACAATGAGGTTTGTAAAGTGCCGGATATGAGTCTGTGCAAAAGTTGTCGTATCCAGTACTGAATAATCCTAAGGTTAGCGGCCCATATTATTATATTATTATTACCATTTACCTGAAACCATATTCTTCTTATATTATTATATTATTATTACCATCAACCTGCAACCACATTATTATTATTATCAGTCTCACTAGCAACCATCGGGTCACATCAAATCAAAATACACAAACAGTATATTTTCTCTGAATACTGTACTGATATTTTAATATCACTACGTCACTAAAAGTTATGCGTGTGATTAGCGACCAGCAGGTTAAAATTATCTATATTTGAAATGCTCAACGGTGTCAAATGCTGAGGTCTAATAATACCAGCAGGTTCTTCCAGGTACTACTGATGTCCCTGGACGCCTCGTCAAGGACAGACTAACACCACCTGACACAGGGATCGGGAGGGGGGGAGTGGGGGGCAAACCCTGACACAAGGATCAGGTCTGAATGCTACCAGACATACAGGAACTGAGAGACATAGAGATAACCAACCCTAGAGAATCATTAAGTCAGACCCCGACCTGCCAGGGTGCAAAGGTCAAGAAGTGGGAGAACCACTTATCTGGGGAGAAAACCAGGACTCTGGCCGCCCTGACCCTTCCAGGGAAAGGTCAGGAAGAAGAAGATGATGACAACGAGACCTCTATCCCTGTTGACCTCCAACTCAACTTCTAGTTGAAACAAACCAGTACTTCCAAAAAACCTGTTCCCCCTGGTGGCTAAATTGAGCCATGGGAAGTCTCATGTCTCAACAGGAGGGAGGCAGGGTATAGTACACAAAATATAAGTATTCCAATACCTACTTTAACATTTTTGTCACACCCTTTGGGGTAGTGCATTCCAGCTCCCTTTATGGGAAGGAGAACCGTGGCAAGAGAAAGCCGAAGAGGCAGATCCACTCTCGATGTGGATGAGTGAATTGTTTGCTGAAAAAGATGTTCAAAGTTCTTGTGAGCTGCTGCTTTCTCCTCTCTCTCCTAAGCAGGAATTGCTGAAACCAGGTGACCAGATCCTGATTTGAGTGGTGAAATGAAAGACATGGTCATCACCCCGTTGGGACGGCCCCTTTGTGGTCCAGATTGCGACACCGACAGCAGTAAAGGCGGCTGAACGATCTCCAGTCACAGTGCAAGCTAGTAGGAAACTTTCCAGACCTTGAGTAGGCCGGAAGTCGGGCGGTATCAAAACCTTTGTTCGCTGAAGAACAGAGTAGAAGAAGAACCTCGTACCTTCAACCAGCCGGAGTAGAAGAAGAACTCGTACCTTCAACCAGCCGGAGTAGAAGAAGAACTCGTACCTTCAACCAGCCGGAGTAGAAGAAGAACTGCAGCAGCGTGAAGACCGGGACGTACAGGTCCAGGTCGTGGCCCGGGTGGCCCTGGGCCGGGTCCAGGAACTGACGACCAATCAGACACGCAAAGAAGAAGGTGTAGACGGCCAGAGTCACGACCTTGGGAGAGAGGGGGGTTAGAGACCTGGTCCTGGACCTCGACCAGGACCAGGACCAGGTCCAGTTCCAGGTCCAGGTCCAGACCAGTTCAGGTCCAGGTCCATGTCTTACCTGGGTGTAGACCAGCGGGATGCCGACCCAGTCGTAGCCGAAGAGCGTAGCGCACCAGGTCCTGAACAGGTTCATCTCCTGAGGAGAGACAGGAAACAGGAAGTTGGTACCAACTAGGGATTCCCCAAAACCAGAATCAGCCCCGATACCGATACTGGTATCGGTATCGGGGCTGATTCTGCTTTCATATACCTAAAGATTTATTAACGTGAGTGAAGCGGATCCTAACCCTTCTACACCACGGCTTTTAAAAAGAAAAGTTTGTTTTGTTGAGATTCCGTCTCAGACCACGTGTTTGTTTCTGCTTTGACGTTAAAGACTTTAAAGCTCTTATGCTATATTTACATGATATCATGCTACACCACTCTATATGATAATTATTTATTTGTTCACTCTCGAATTAATATTCTCAATTTAATCTATTTTCATCATCTTATTTACACTCAAACACGACACGACACGCACGCACGCACGCACGCACGCACGCACGCACGCACGCACGCACGCACGCACGCACGCACGCACGCACGCACGCACGCACGCACGCACGCACGCACGCACGCACGCACGCACGCACGCACGCACGCACGCACGCACGCACGCACGCACGCACGCACGCACGCACGCACGCACGCACGCACACACACACACACACACACACACACACACACACACACACACACACATACTGATGCTGTCTTTTGTCATAAAAAAAAAAAAAAAAGACTTTAAAGCTCCGGATGTTCCCAGGAATCCTTACGGTGATGGTTCTGCAGGTGGATGCTTTGAGAAATTTTGAGATATTTTGAGAAAAAGACGAAATGTCGAGAAAAAAGTCAAAATTTTGAGAAAAAAGTTGAGAAAAAGTCGTAATTTTGAGAAAAAAGTTGAGAAAAAGTCGTAATTTTGATAAAAAAGTCAAAATTTAGAGAAAAAAGTCGAAATTTTGAGAAATAAAGCCAAACTTTGATAAAAAAGTCAAGAAAAAAGTCGAAATTCTGAGAAAAAAGTCGAAATTTTGAGAAAAAAGTCAAAATATTGAGAAAAAGTCGAAATATTGAGAAATAAAGCCAAACTTTGAGAAAAAAGTCAAGAAAAAAGTCGAAATTCTGAGAAAAAAGTCGAAATTTTGAGAAAAAAGTCAAAATATTGAGAAAAAGTCGAAATTTTGAGAAAAAAGTCAAGAAAAAGTCGAAATTTTGAGAAATAAAGCCAAACTTTGAGAAAAAAGTCAAGAAAAAAGTCGAAATTTTGAGAAAAAAGTCAAAATATTGAGAAAAAGTCGAAATATTGAGAAAAAGTCGAAATTTTGAGAAAAAAGTCGAGAAAAAGTTGTAATTTTGATAAAAAAGTTAAAATTTAGAGAAAAAAGTCGAAATTTTGAGAAAAAAGTCAAAATATTGAGAAAAAGTCGAAATATTGAGAAAAAGTCGAAATTTTGAGAAAAAAGTCAAGAAAAAGTCGTAATTTTGATAAAAAAGTCGAAACTTTGAGAAAAGTCGAAATTTTGATAAAAAAGTCAAAAT
This sequence comes from Cololabis saira, assembly GCF_033807715.1. NCBI lineage: Eukaryota > Metazoa > Chordata > Actinopteri > Beloniformes > Belonidae > Cololabis > Cololabis saira. Next base: position 2,601,569 of record NC_084609.1, read on the forward strand.
TTAGAGAAAAAAGTCGAAATCTTGAGAAATAAAGCGAAACTTTAGGAAAGAAGTCAAAATTTTGAGAAAAAAGTCTAGAAAAAAGTTGAAATTTTGATAAAAAATTCGAGAAAAAGTCCTAATTTTGAGAAAAAAAGTCGAAATTTTAGAAAAATCGAAATTTTGATAAAAAAGTCAAACTTTTGAGAAATAAAGCGACGTTTTGAGAAAGAAAAGTCGACATTTTTATACTAACTTTGATGGTTCTGCAGGTGGATGCTGTCCCGGATACTTACGTTGTTCTGCAGGACGATGCTGTCACTTACGTTGAGCATGTTCTGCAGGTCGATGCTGTCCCGGATACTAACGGTTATGGTTCTGGTTCTGATGCTGTCACTTACGTTGAGCATGTTCTGCAGGACGATGCTGTCACTTACGTTGAGCATGTTCTGCAGGACGATGCTGTCACTTACGTTGAGCATGTTCTGCAGGTCGATGCTGTCCCGGATCCGTCCCTCCTGCCGGGCTTTGGACGCCAGGTTGCAGAACCAAACCACGGGGATCCAGTACTTCAGGTGAGGAGAGCGGATGTTCTCAAACACTTTCCTCTCCTCCGGAGTCATGAAGCCTGGAGGAGGAGACACCGTTCACTCCCTGGAGATCGATATTACCTCTAAAATAAAGTCTTACACCGTTCACACCCTGGAGACTCAGGCCTGGATGAACATTTACCTCTAAAATAAAGTCTTAATTCATGCCCAGGTCAGGGTTAGGGTCGGGCAGGACCCGGACGATGGAGGCAGGAGGTCCAGAAAAACATGATTTATTGACAAAACAAACAGAAACAAACTGCTGAGCAGGATTTTATAAGACACAAGAGCTTAAATATGAAGAATCCAGAACATGGAGGGTGGAAACAACGGAAGAAAATCAGGGCCATGCAGGAGAAAAAATATCTGAGAAGGGAAGATTTGTTTTTATTGTGCACTTCGAGAAAAAAGTCAAAATGTTGAGAAAAAAGTCGAAACATCGAGATTAATGTTGAAATACAATTTCAAAGTCGAAATTTCGTAAATAAAGTCAAAATTTCGTCTTTTCTCTCAACACACAAGTGCATAATAAAAAAAAAAATCATCCTCCTCTAAAATATTATTTTTATTTTTCTCCTGCCCTGATTCTCTTCCGTTAGTTCTGCATTTCTTCTTTTGCTCGTCTTTTTCTCCGGAGACAGGAATCATCGTATCTGCAGCAGGTTCTGCTCTAACAGACATTTCTGCTGTAGGAACCAAAACCACACACAGATATTTGTCCTGCTGCTCCCAGTCGTCCTCTAATTAGCTGCTAATGAGCCACATCCTAATGTTGCTAATGTTGCTAATGCATAAACCAGTTAGAGGAGGAAGCAGAGCTGGAACTCCACCTCATACATGGATCTGTATCCGTCTCTCAAGGATCTTATTAGTCAAAACAGAACAAAAACATGATGACGTGATTTCAGCTGGTGACGCCAAAACCAAACAGCTTCAGAAACCTCCTGGGAAGGAGATTCAAAAGAAACTCCTCCAGTAAACATCGTTTTTGTTCTGTTTGTGGAAACTAATGTCGGACCATGATTGTTCTGAGCTCCTGCAGTATCTACTAGTCAGTGGTAATCCTAACCACTGGTTAGCAGCGACTGGTTGCTAACCGCTAGCTCACCTGCCTCCACCACGTGGTCGATGGTTGGGAACCGTTTGCAGACGGCGGTGCTAACGGAGCGGAAGATGAGCAGCGACGTCAGGTTCACGTAGCGCATCAGCGTCCGCCGCAGGAGGCGGCCATGTTCGTCTTTCCCCTGGACACAGCTGGGGACAGGAAGTGGACTGTTAGGGACAGGAAGTGGATTGTTAGGGACAGGAAGTGGATTGTTATTGGTCTTTCCCCTGGACACAGCTGGGGACAGGAAGTGGACTGTTAGGGACAGGAAGTGGATTGTTATTGGTCTTTCCCCTGGACACAGCTGGGGACAGGAAGTGGAATGTTAGGGACAGGAAGTGGACGGTTAATGGTCAACATCAACACCAACCGTTCATGGGTCACCCAGATAAGACTCATGGACCAGTGGCGGCTTGTTAATAGGGGGCGCTAGGGCGCCGCCCCCATTAAAATTACAGGGGGGGAAAAAAAATATATATAGACACAGTACACATAAATTACGTAATAAAAAGTAATTATCACATCTGTGCACTCATAAAATGTGTCTGACTTAATTTTTCAAGCCTTCCCATCCCATACTGGGTTGATTCAGAGTTGTTTTTTGTGCAGACTGAAATACATAGGTTTCAATGGCCAAATGAGTGTGTATTGTATGTTCTTAAACTTTTCTTCCATGTGACTTCATGCTGGTCTCTAATTGGTTACTCAAAGATTCTCCTCTGTGGCCAATCAGTGTGTTTTCTGTCATTCTTCATCAATCTGATTGATTCATGAGCTGTCAATCAAAGTCACAAAATCACAAAATAACATATTTGAACCATTTTTCAGACAATATCTGTCAATATTTTTATATAATGACTTAGAAAATCTGAAAAATTGTTCATTTTGTTACTTGAAAAATTTAAAATATGTTTATGTAAAATATGCTACATGTATATGTAGAATATGTAGTGATATGTAATAAAAAATAACCAAAAAATGTATGTTCAAGTAGAGTTTATAGTTGTTTTGTAATCCCCACTCGCCAATGCGGCCCCCCAAAAATTTTTATCACCAGCCGCCAGACTTGGCTTGACTGACTTTGACTGTGGTGGAGAACTGAATTAAAAGTGCACTACTTATTTGACAACTCTAAATACTAGTATTTGAAATGTTGTGTCCTTTTTGTAATGTTTGTTTAATTATTTTAACAATATACTGCAGTTAAATTCTAACCTTGGTCTCAGTGTTTCATTGTCCTTCAATCAGTTCCTTGAGTCGAGACTTTACTAGCCGAACACTTGATGGTAGCCTGGTTATATTGGTTATTTGTGCTACATAAAATTGGCGAGCCAGCCAGGAGCTGTGTGAAGGTTATTGATCATTGTTATTGATATACTGTTAAGGGATTGAAAACATGGAAATTGTGATGCAAGAGTCCATCAAAGTCCCAGATGCAGTGGTGATATCTGGGTTGACTTGCACTAAAATTGACTAAGAATTAGAGGAACATCTAGCTTTTTTTGGGTCTATACACCGTACATTCACTATTGACACCCCTGAATCCCCTCACCATGCCATTGTTGACTTTAGTCATGGTACTGCCATGCAGGCCCTTGCACCTTTACTTCCATTGACCTATAAAAGTCTGACTAAGCCAGAACTAATTTACCATGTAAACATCAGAAATAGACATTTGTCTTGCTTTCCCTGCTGACTGAAAAACCTCTAAACCTCTGACCAGAGATGAGGTCTGGTGGAGGAAAGGTTAGCAAGGCAAGGCAAGGCAAGGCAAGGCAAGGCAAGGCAAGGCAAGGCAAGGCAAGGCAAGGCAAGGCAAGTTTATTTGTAGAGCACAATTCAACACAATGTAATTCAAAGTGTTTTACATCAACATTAAAAGCGGCAAGACACAATTAAAACATAAATAACAAATAAAATGAAATAAAATGAGCGACTGAGAGGGCGGTGTTTGTACCTGGAGAGGAAGGGTTAGCGGTTAGAGGTTAGTGGTTAGTGGTTAGCGGTTAGAGGTGATTGTACCTGGAGATGTGGAACATGAGTCTGTCGGTCCAGGGAAGGTTCACAAACTGGTTCCACCAGCGATTCACCACCAGAGTCACGTAGAAACCTGGAACAATAGGAAACAGAAGCAGACATGACTGCAGTTCCCCAGGAACCAATGACTGCAGTTCCCCAGGAACCAATGACTGCAGTTCCTCAGGAATCAGACATCCAGACATCTGGACTTCCTGTTCCTGAAGACAGTTGATCTTCCTTCACATATGAGACAGTTAGGGTCAGGGGTCAAATGTCAGGGTCAGAGGTCAGGGGCCAGGGGTCAGGGTTAGGGTTAGGGGTAAGAGGTCTGGATGGAAGAACCAACAACAGGAAACCAGTGAAGATTAATTTCCTGGTTCAGGTTCAGCTCCAGAACCTAAAGGGATTCTGAAACGCTTCAAAGCTCGTTAGCAGCTTCAGGTTCTGCTGAATAACATCCAGATCTTTGAATCTCCATCTCAGGTGTTTTCACCACCGTTCGTACCTGGAGCTAAGTGAACAAATCCAGGTAAATAAAGGTTCTTTGAACTGAACAGGTGATTGAATAGATGAAGTGATTTAGTTTTTGAAGTCCAGTTGAGAAGAACCGATGAGAAACCCCGGATGTCCAGTGAGGTTAGGCTACACAGCTAGTCATGACAGTTGTGTTCTGGTCTCTGGAAACATCCTAGAAACTAGAAACTTCTGTTGACATAGACGCTATATAGAAAAAAATTTGTTGAATTGAATTGAATAGAATCAATGATGATGATCAGAGATGCTGATCAATCAATCGGTGCTACTTAGGATTACTCATATGTTTATTCTTATTATTTTATTTTATTTTGTTAGATAGATGACAAACATATCTGTAGTTGATCTGAGGTTTTTCATTGATGCTGAACACGATTCTACTGGTTTTAGATGTTTTTTCACTGCTGTTCCAGGATGAAACTGGTGACTGAGTGAATGTGGATGAAACTGGGTGAAACTGGGTGAATCTGTTGAATCTGGGTGAAGATCAGCAGCTCGTCCTGCTTTTAGTGTTTCTGCTCGTTATTGATCCAACTCCCATTAGCAGCTGCTAATGAGGCAACAGAAAACCCATCTGCCCTCCATCCCTCCATCCCTCCATCCCTCCATCCCTCCATCCCTCCATCCCTCCATCCCTCCATCCCTCCATCCCTCCATCCATTCTGTTCAGTAAAGCCTATAGTTAGTGTTTAGTATCTCATAATCTCTCATATCTATCATTTTTGTCCATCGTTCCTGTAGTTTCTTGTTCCGGCCACCCTTTTTTTCTCATTTGTGCATGTTTGCAGGCCGGAGCCTCGGGAGCTGCGTTCTGGCCTGCGGTCCCGGTCCCCCCCCCCCCATCCCCTGATCATCCTGTTGCTGCTTTCGCCTTCCTCCTAAAGGGGAGTTTTTCTTGCCACTGTTTGGCTTAAGGTTTTTCTCCCACTATGGGAGTTTTTACCTGCCATTGTTTATGTAATAACTGCTCGGGGGTTTATGTTCATGTTTATGTTCTGGATCTCTGTAAAGCGTCTAGAGACATCTGTTGTATTAGTCGCTATATAAATAAAATTGAATTGAATTGAATCCATCCCTCCATCCATCCATCCTGCCGTTTATTTCTCTGTAACCTCCAGAAAGGAAACAGTAGCACCATACTTTCATTTTTATGAACGTCTCCAACACAAAAGCACAAGAGTTGGGTTGCAGACGGTTCTCTAAACTCCAATCCCGGATCAGCCCATGAATACATGTCCGTATGGCATACGCCAATAGACTATATACAATGATAATAATAATAATAATGAATTTAACTTGTAATGTAATGGTGGTAGCTACGTTTGTAGCCACAGCTGCTACATTAGTAGCCACAGCTGCTACGTTTGTAGCCACAGCTGACAGACTGACAGAAGCGTGGCTGCCACATCGCGCCAAACGGCTCCTCCGACCACCACCAACATTCATACACATTCACACGGGGCAAGGTGGGTAAGGTGTCTTGCCCAAGGACACTACGACAGCAAACTGGGACAGAGCGGGATTCGAACCACCGACCTTCTGATCATTGGACGACCCGCTCTACCACCTGAGCTACTGCCTCCCCAACACAATCATGGACGCAGCATTATGTCATGTGATCCATGGATTTTGATTTTGGTTTTGAAGCATCTTTTCATCGTACAGCCATGCTGCTTTAGAGACACGACTGCCGCACGTCAAAGTTAGCTTTGTCTATTAGACCCCCACTGACACATCTACAGAACTGAGGAAATGATAACGGCCAGCCATTGGCTGAGCCGGCTGTCAATCAATCATATTGATTACATCAATCATACAAGCAATCATAGATGTAATGCTTTATATAGAGAGCCAGAGGACAGCAACTAATCAAAATCTGCATTGACACACGCACCTCCATTGCAAATTGGATTGCATGCAAAAAGAGACTTGGACATAAAAATAACTGAACAGTGGACACAGTAGTAAATCACAGGAACGGTGATCAGGATGAGTGGACTGGACACGTGTACAAACATACATGCTATCTGGACTGTGAAGGATGAAATTAGACAAATTGCTATGTGGTAAACTATGTATCTTACTGAATTCTGTTGTTGATGTGATCATGAATCTTACATAGAACGGGGCGGGACTTTGATAAGCGTCAGCTTCTCCCGTACCCTTTTCGTCATGTGCTGAGTATGCAATGTATAATGTTCTGGAGATGAAATGTGTCTATATAAACATGCCGAAATAAACGAAATAAGAATATGAACTCTCCAGATGTGGAGAGTTAACCCCAACCTTTAACCCTAACCTCTAACCTCTAACTACAAACCCTAACCATAACCCCTAACCTCTAACCCTGACCCTAACCCTTGCCATAACCCTAGCCCTAACCTTAACCTTAAATCTAATCTCTAACCCCAACCCTTAACCCCTAACCCTATTCTCTAACCCCAAACCCCAAACCACCAACCCCAACACTTAGCCATAGCCGTACCCCTAACATCTAACCCCAACCCTAATGCCTAACCTCTAACCCTAACCCTAACCTTAGACCTAACCCCAAACCACCAACCCCAACCCCCATCAGAGTTCAACATGCAACATGCATGCCAGTCCATGAACTGCAACTAATAATAATCCACATGAGCTTCAGTCTGGAGGTTAGATGTTCAGCACTTGGATACGCCCAGAGATGACACGCCCCCTGTGACATCACTAAAGGTTTTTTTTCATTTCGATATCACTGGATTGGCAGTGGAGATTGTGATCCATGTAAAACGACTCTATTGGAGTGTTATGTGGAGGGTTATTAATAAAACCAGGGATCATAATTGAGTTTGGACCAATTAATGTGAACAAAAGCGTGAAACCTGCAGAAATAAAAGTAGTAAAAAGCAGACGGTTGAGCTGAACGTACCGAGCACGAAGGTGACGGGGATCTGCTCGGCGTATCGGTCGCAGTAGATGGACAGTTTCTCAAACAGCCTCTTCTGGTCTTCAGAGAGAACCAGCCTGGAGACGGAGGACGAGTCGTCATGGAAACAGACAGCAGGTGTAGCACCAGTCCATCCATCCATCTGTCCAACCTAACCTTAACCTAACCTTAACCCTGAACCCTAACCCTAACCCGAACCCCCAAACCAAACCTTAACCCTTAACCCTAACCCTAGCACTTAACCTAACCCTTAGCCCAAATCCTAAACATAAAACTAAACCATAAACCCAACCTTAAGCTATACCATAAATTCTAACCCTAACCCAGACCAAAAAAGCCTAAACCTCTCCAAAAAAAACCCCCCTCACCTCAATCTCTCCTCCCCAAACTATCAACACCCCCCCCCCTTCTGCAGGGGGCCGTGACCACAAACCCTAACCCTAACCCTAACCCTAACCCTAAACTCACAACTATCCTCTCAAAGTGCACCCACTAGCCACATACGAAGAGACCGGATCCTCCATAATCCGACTGCACTCATAAAGGGCTACCCAGTTACGTTGATACACCATACAGCACATCTCACAACAAAACTCTGAGACTAACGCAGAGGTATCACACCATACGCCACTGACAAAGTACTTTAGTGCATACGGAACTCAAACCCTAACCCTAATCTAACCCTAACCCCCCAACCTTAAACCTAACCCTTAACCCTAACCCTTACACTAACCCAAAAACTCTGAAACTCTCAGAGGTTTCGCACCATACGCTACTGACAAAGTACTTTAGTGCATACGGATCTCTACTGGATGTACGAGCGAGAGTGCAACACTACCTTCAGGAATCTCTGGAACCGCTAACGAGCGTAGGAGGCAGAAGCGTATTGGTTCCCCTCAGGGGGCCGTAATCACAAACCGAACCCTAACCCTAACCCTAGACTTAACCCTAACCCTAACCCTGACCCTAACCGTACCTGTAGACGACGCTGAGCAGGCAGTACAGCAGGAACTCGCGGTACAGCAGCTTGTAGATGCTGCTAACCTAGCCTAGCCTAGCCTAGCATAACCCTAACCTACCTGTAGACGACGCTGAGCAGGCAGTACAGCAGCGCGAACAGCAGGAACTCGCGGTACAGCAGCTTGTAGATGCTACTAACCTAGCCTAGCCTAGCCTAGCCTAGCCTAGCCTAACCCTAACCTACCTGTAGACGACGCTGAGCAGGCAGTACAGCAGCGCGAACAGCAGGAACTCGCGGTACAGCAGCTTGTAGATGCTTCCTCTCCAGCGCAGCAGCAGCCGGTGGAAGCTGAGGAAGGTAGCGTTAGCGACTTTACTGGAGTAGGTTACTGTCATGTTCACGCAGGACCGGGACCCAGACCTACGGGAGAACCTGGATCCTGACCTATGGGTCCAGAGAGGCTGGAGAATCGGCTAGTCCCGGTAAAGGTTTCTGCTAACAGCTAGTCCTGGTCCAGGTTCTGGCCACCTTGCTGGAGTACGTCACCCTCATCCCCACACCGTCCCTAGATCCAGACCCTAGATCCCCCTGCAGACGGGTCCACAGAGTCCATGGATCCAGACCCACAGGTCCTGCAGACGGGTCCCCAGAGGCTGGATGCTAGTCCTGGTCCAGTTTTCTCGTCCTGGTCCAGTCCTGGTCCTGGTCCAGGTTCAGGCCACAGCGCTAGTCCCTGTTAACGACTAGCGAAGTGTTTATTTCATTCTTATTCCGTTTCGAGCAGGTTGGTGGATCCATGAGGTCTGACAGAGAGCTGTACACATATATATATAAATATATTTGTATTCTCTTTCAAAATAAAATCTTCAGATCAAATCAAATCAAATCAAATCAAATCAAAGGCTAGTCCTGGTCCTGGTTTCCAGCCAGCGGTGGATCCAACATGAGTCCAACCTGACGTCCTTCAGTAAATCCTCACTTCTTTTCTGTCCTGGGTTGTTGGTTCCCCGACCAGCAGCAGCTTCTCCTGCTCCCTCAGTCCTTTTCCCTCAGTCCAGCTGCCGGTAATGATTCCAGCTCCTAATTCCAGCAGAACTAATTCCAGCAACTCTATCCCAGCAGAACCATGTGCTCTGAGTTTTATCGACTCGTGTTTCAGCTGTGTGAGGATTCCATACGCAGCCGCCGACGTAAACCAGTAAAAACAGCAGTGATGACGTCACAGATGGAACAACAACCAGAGAGGAAACAGACAGGACTGGAACAGAAAATTAGAATATTGTGATAAAGTTCTTTATTTTCTGTAATGCAATTAAAAAAACAGAAATGTCATCCATTCTGGATTCATTACAAATCAACTGAAATATTGCAAGCCTTTTATTATTTTAATATTGCTGATTATGGTTTACAGCTTAAGAAAACTCAAATATCCTATCTCAAAAAATTACAATATCCTGGGAATCTTAATCTTTTTTGTTTTTGTAATTGCATTACAGAAAATAAAGAACTTTATCACAATATTCTAATTTTCTGAGATAGTCCTGTTTATGTTACCATTTCTAATTCTAATAATTATTCTTGGCATTATCATAATATATTGTTTTATAGTGTATTCATATATTATGTTATAAGATCTCATGGGATGTTAAATTATAGTATTATTATATTGTTATATATTATAGTGTGGTGATATCATTTTGTTATATGTTATAATATGATAAAAATTATTATGTTTATTAGGATATTATTATATTATTATATGCTATTATAGTATTATACATTACTTTATATTATATCACTCTATATGATAATTATCTATTTATTTATTTTTCAAATTAATATTCTTAATTTATTTATTTACTTTCATTATGTTATTTAGACACGCACGCACGCACACACACACACACACACACAAAGATACATATCATTGTAACTTGATGTCTTTTGTTGTTGTTCGTACTGTATGTTAATAAAAAAATGTTTCACCATTTCCTCTTTTCTTACATAAATAAACGTAAATAAAAAGACAAAAACTTTTAAAAAAAAAACCCAACCAGAGAGTCTTTATTTAGTTTCTTTTCTAGGAAAACATGTTGGTAGAAACCTGATCCAGACCTGGATCTCCGGGGGGAAATATAGTTTAATTTAGCAGCATCTATTCCGTTCCAGCAGCAGCAGCTTCCTCCAAACTCAGCGGAAACATTTCATTTAATTCTTGACAAATATAAAAATAAGGACCTGCATGCCGCCCTTATATAAACTATAAGCATGCTGCCCCGCAGAGCTGCTTTTCTCCTGGAAGTGGAAACAATGACATTTCTGCTGCTTGTAGCTCGTTAGCTCCCCCTACAGGTGCTGGACGGTAACAACACTGGCAGCCCAGCCTTAATACTCTATTACTACTTTCAATTCAATTCAATTCAATTTTATTTATATAGCGTCTAATACAACAAAAGTTGTCTCTAGACGCTCCCCTAGTGGGAGAAAAACCTTAAGCCAAACAGTGGCAAGAAAAAACTCCCCTTTAGGAGGGAAGAAACCTGGACCAGGACCAGGATCATAAGGGGGGACCCTCCTGCCGAGGGCCAGACTGGTGGGTCAGGGACGTCAACAGCACAGCAGGCAGGTGGAAGCAGCAGCTCCCGAAGCTCCGGCCCAATCAGCAAGTCCCAGGTTGGGGTGCAGGGTCAGGGAAAGGTTGAGAAGGGGCAGGGCCAGGGAGAGGAGTCTTGACGGACAAACCTCTCCCCCGCCTGACCGGGCCGTTACCCTGCCCCCCTCACTCCCACGCTGCAGGATCCGGTGTTGTGCATTCAGAGATGCTCTTCTCCACCGGCAGAGGATGCTGCACCATGAACAACAGAGAAGAAAGAGAAGGGGGGCCAGCACAAGAAACTACAGGAGCGACTCTAACACACTAGAGTTTACACTACCTAGAGATTTACCAATACCAGCTAGAGGTTTACTAAACACTAACTATAGGCTTTACTAAACAGAAAGGTTTTAAGTTTAGTTTTAAAGGTGGAGGTGGTGTCAGCCTCCTTAACCCAGATTGGAAGTTGATTCCATAGTAATGGTGCCTGATAGCATGCGTTTTTTCTCGTAGTTTTTTCTAACGTTTTTTTCGTACGTTTTTTTTCGTACGTTTTTTTCGTACGTTTTTTTCGTATGTTTTTTCGTACGTTTTTTTTCGTACGTTTTGTCGTACGTTTTGTCGTACGTTTTTTTCGTACGATTTTTCCTACGTTTTTTCGTACGTTTTGTCGTACGTTTTTTTCGTATGTTTTTTCGTACGTTTTTTCGTACGTTTTTTCGTACGTTTTTTTTTTTTCATACATTTCTTTCGTACGTTTTTTCACATTTCTTTCGTACGTTTTTTCGTACGTTTTTTACATTTTTTTCTTCGTACGTTTTTTCGTACGTTTTTTTCTTCGTACGTTTTTTCGTACTTTTTTTTTCGTACGTTTTTTGTACGTTTTTTCGTACGTTTTTTTTCGTACGTTTTTTCGTACGTTTTTTCGTACGTTTTTTCGTACGTTTTGGATCATGTCGGTCCCCCCTGCAGCATAGGCCTATAGCAGCATATCTACCACCAAGCTATATTTGAGACTAACTATTATAGTCTTGTTCTATAGCTGCAACTATGACTACTGACTCTAACACACTAGAGTTTACACTACCTAGAGATTTACCAACACCAGCTAGAGGTTTACTAAACACTAACTATAGGCTTTACTAAACAGAAAGGTTTTAAGTTTAGTTTTAAAGGTGGAGGTGGTGTCAGCCTCCTTAACCCAGATTGGAAGTTGGTTCCATAGTAATGGTGCCTGATAGCAGAATGCCCGCCCTCCAAATCTACATTTAGATACTCTAGGAACTACGAGTAAACCTGCACTCTGAGAACGGAGAGCTCTGCCAGGAACATAAGGCTCTATCAGGTCTTGTAAATACTGCAGAGCTAAGCCGTTTTGGGCTTTATATGCAAGTAATAACATTTTAAATTGGATTCTGAATTTTACGGGTAACCAATGGTGCAACGCCAATTACTACTCTATTACTACGATATTACTACGCACAAGTAACTAGTTACAAAACAGATACAAGGTTTAAGAAAAATGTTTTCGGTTGGGAGAGGAGGAGGAAGAGAGTCTGCAGCTCGCTTGAACCCCGCATGAAGCGAGAAATTTTTGAATTTCTTACTTTATAAATCAATGTTAGAGGAAGACGATGAAACAAACTCTTCACGTTCAACAGTTTTTACGTAGTTTTATTAGTTTAGTTTTTTAGTTTTATTAAAGACACAATTGAGCTCCTAAAAATCAATGATCAGAAACGACACCAACTGCATCAGCATTTCCTTCTACAGGTAAATATTCCTTCCACTCAGACTTTTAATTCACATTTTCAGAATTAGTGAAATATTCCTTAAAATCAGAAACAGACTTTCATTACAAACAAGAACATTCAAGTGGACCGATTTATCCTGGTTTATCCCGTTTATCCCGTTCCTCCTGGACCGGTTGTTCCTCAGCGAGGGTTCAGGGTTCAGGGGGTTTGGTACCGGGTCAGGATCTTGGTACCAGTCTGGAACAGTCTGGAACTTCTTCACCAGGATAAAATCAAACCAGGAATGAAGGAAAAGTTTGTTCTTCTTCTCCTTCAGTCTCCATCGTGTTGAAGTTTTGCTTCAGGAAGTTCATTCGTAGGAACAAAGTCATTTTTCCTCAAAGCTTCACAAGAGAAAACAGAATAAAAGTAAAGAAGATATATGGATCAGTCGGAGGAGAATCTTCATCTAGGAGTGGCTGCAGCGTCGGTAGAAGTGGAAGTGGTAGTCGGTGAACAGCGCCCCCGCGTAGTGGTGGTCGGTACTGCAGTCGGCCTGGCCCTGCAGAACACGGAGAAGAGGATCAATAACACCGATCAGATAAATATACACCGATCTAAAGATCATTAACACCCATCAGATCAATACACGCAGATCTACGTATCAATACACACCGATCAGATCAATACACACCGATCAGATCAATACACACGGAGACAAGGATCAATAACACCGATCTAAAGATCAATACACACCGATCAGATCAATACACACCGATCAGATCAATACACACGGAGACAAGGATCAATAACACCGATCTAAAGATCAATACACACCGATCAGATCAATACACACAGCGACACGGATCAATAACACCAATCAGATCAATACACACCGATCTAAAGATCAATAACACCGATCAGATTAATACACACCCATCAGATCAATAACACCGATCTAAAGATCAATAACACCGATCAGATCAATACACACGGATCAGATCAATACACACCGATCTACAGATCAATGGTGAGGATCAATAACTTACAGCCACCGCCGATCGGAAGTGATAGGAGCTTTGATGAAGTTGAGCCACAGGAAGAGTCCACTGGTGCTCCCCCTGTAATCAATAATCAATAATTACACCTTAGTTTAGTATCTGAGTACTTGGTCATTTAATTTCATTAGTTTATTTGCGTCTCCAGTTCCCCAGATCTTAAGTTCCTACGGGAGGGTCCTGGTTGCCGTAAAGATACGCAGATTTTTCGGTTAGTTTTTTCTTTTTAGATCCAAACCTTTGCGTAGAAGGTGCTGCATCTTTCAGGCCCTTTTTGTGCGCAAGCAAGCTTTATAGATGAGGCCCCAGATCAGGATCTGACGGTAATTCATGTTCTGTGTTTTGCTACACACACCTACAGGTCAGCTGTTAAACACACACATTCTACATTTATATGTTTATATGGTGGAATTGTTTGTAATAAAGCAGCCCCTTATGTATGGATGAATCCTGAGCTCCGTCCTGTTACTTTTATTTTTAAATCCGATAAGTCCACAACCCCACTTGATCTGATTGTCTACAGTCATGTCTGACTGTAGATTTCACCCTTAATATCATTCAGTATCACACAGGCTTGAATGATATTGAAGAGAGAGAGAAACAGAGACAGAGCGGGAGTGAGGAGAGAGTTTGCAGCAGTTAATACACGCTTGAAAAGACGGTATTTGCTCCACTATTTTTGCGTGTTGCAAATAGCGCTGGCCTTTGTGAATTAGACGGTTTTTGCAATGAGGCTTATTTGCATAGAAAGGAATGTATGAATATTACCTAATTTACATGCATGCAAATGGCACAGGCGCACCATGACACTATTTGCTTGGCAGCGCAGTTTGTGTAGCAATTCTCCCTTTGTGGGTTCTTTGTGAATTAGACGCTCTCTTTTTGTCTCATTTGCACCGGTTTAGCGGCCGCAAAAGCCGCGCAATCCTTTTGTGGATTTGGCCCTTAATCTCTGTTACCTGCTCAATAATATTATCCCCAATTCAAACAGACAATGATTCAGTTGCAGATAGTTTTTTGATGGAAAAACAGATTGACTTGGTTTTCTTGGTGTTCAGTGACAAACAGGAGTCTAGCCATGCTGATACTTCTCTAGGTTTTTAGTTAGTTTCTCTGTAACATCAGCACTTGTTCTGCCAGATGTGTAGAGTACAGTATCATCAGCGTACATGTGGATACCAATATCAGGACATGCATCCGGTAAGTCATTGATGTACAAACTAAAGAGAATGGGGCCCAAAACAGTGCCCTGTGGGATTCCTGTTTCAATACTGCCAATGTCAGATTTGATGTTATTGATCACAACACATTGGAACGGTTCTTTAGATAGGAATCAAACCATGGTCCTGAGTATTTCTGTACCTGGGTATTTGGGGGTATCTGGTCCTGTACCTGAGTATTTGGGGGGTATTATTTGTGTACCTGAGTATTTGGGGGTATCTGGTCCTGTACCTGAGTATTTGGGGGGTATCTGGTCCTGTACCTGAGTATTTGGGGGGTATCTGGTCCTGTACCTGGGTATTTGGGGGGTATCTGGTCCTGTACCTGAGTATTTGGGGGGTATCTGGTCCTGTACCTGAGTATTTGGGGGGTATCTGGTCCTGTACCTGAGTATTTGGGGGGTATCTGGTCCTGTACCTGAGTATTTGGGGGGTATTATTTGTGTACCTGAGTATTTGGGGGTATCTGGTCCTGTACCTGAGTATTTGGGGGGTATTATTTGTGTACCTGAGTATTTGGGGGTATCTGGTCCTGTACCTGAGTATTTGGGGGTATCTGGTCCTGTACCTGGGTATTTGGGGGGTATTATTTGTGTACCTGGGTATTTGGGGGTATCTGGTCCTGTACCTGGGTATTTGGGGGGTATTATTTGTGTACCTGAGTATTTGGGGGTATCTGGTCCTGTACCTGAGTATTTGGGGGGTATTATTTGTGTACCTGGGTATTTGGGGGTATCTGGTCCTGTACCTGGGTATTTGGGGGGTATTATTTGTGTACCTGGGTATTTGGGGGGTAGTATTTGTGTACCTGGGTATTTGGGGGTATCTGGTCCTGTACCTGGGTATTTGGGGGGTATTATTTGTGTACCTGGGTATTTGGGGGGTAGTATTTGTGTACCTGGGTATTTGGGGGTATCTGGTCCTGTACCTGAGTATTTGGGGGGTATTATTTGTGTACCTGAGTATTTGTGTACCTGAGTATTTGTGTACCTGGGTATTTGGGGGTATCTGGTCCTGTACCTGAGTATTTGGGGGGTATCTGGACCTGTACCTGAGTATTTGGGGGGTATTATTTGTGTACCTGAGTATTTGTGTACCTGAGTATTTGGGGGGTATTATTTGTGTACCTGAGTATTTGTGTACCTGGGTATTTGGGGGTATCTGGTCCTGTACCTGAGTATTTGGGGGGTATTATTTGTGTACCTGAGTATTTGTGTACCTGAGTATTTGGGGGGTATTATTTGTGTACCTGAGTATTTGTGTACCTGGGTATTTGGGGGGTATTATTTGTGTACCTGGGTATTTGGGGGTATCTGGTCCTGTACCTGAGTATTTGGGGGGTATTATTTGTGTACCTGGGTATTTGGGGGGTATTATTTGTGTACCTGAGTATTTGTGTACCTGGGTATTTGGGGGTATCTGGTCCTGTACCTGAGTATTTGGGGGGTATTATTTGTGTACCTGAGTATTTGGGGGGTATTATTTGTGTACCTGAGTATTTGTGTACCTGAGTATTTGGGGGGTATTATTTGTGTACCTGAGTATTTGTGTACCTGGGTATTTGGGGGGTATTATTTGTGTACCTGAGTATTTGTGTACCTGAGTATTTGGGGGGTATTATTTGTGTACCTGAGTATTTGTGTACCTGGGTATTTGGGGGGTATTATTTGTGTACCTGGGTATTTGGGGGGTAGTATTTGTGTACCTGGGTATTTGGGGGTATCTGGTCCTGTACCTGAGTATTTGGGGGGTATTATTTGTGTACCTGAGTATTTGTGTACCTGGGTATTTGGGGGTATCTGGTCCTGTACCTGAGTATTTGGGGGGTATTATTTGTGTACCTGGGTATTTGGGGGTATCTGGTCCTGTACCTGAGTATTTGGGGGGTATTATTTGTGTACCTGGGTATTTGGGGGGTAGTATTTGTGTACCTGAGTATTTGGGGGGTATTATTTGTGTACCTGGGTATTTGGGGGTATCTGGTCCTGTACCTGAGTATTTGGGGGGTATTATTTGTGTACCTGAGTATTTGGGGGGTATCTGGTCCGGGTCAGCGAGTTCTGGTCCATCAGGGACGAGCAGGTTCTGGACTCGTCCAGGTTACACAGATGGACGACCAGCAGCTCCGTGGAGCTGGAAGAAAAAACAACCAACCGTTAGACACCTGCAGGTGCTGCTGCTGCACCTATAGGTGCAGCAGCAGCACCTGCAGGTGCAACAGCAGCACCTGCAGGTGCAGCAGCAGCACCTGTAGGTGCAGCAGAAGCAGGTGCAGGTGCAGCAGCAGCAGCAGCAGGTGCAGCAGCAGCACCTGTAGGTGCAGTAGCAGCAGGTGCAGGTGCAGCAGCAGCAGCAGCAGGTGCAGGTGCAGCAGCAGCAGGACTAACCAGGACTAACCACCACTTACTTCATGACCAGTGTGACCTTCATGTTTTCCGGGACGAACTGGCTGATGGGAACTCGGAACACAAACCTCTCGGGCCTGAAATGACAGAAATGATTTATTCATCTTTACAGAAACAGGAACAAACGACAAACAGACTGGACAGAACAACGGAGGAAGGAATCCTAATCTCTCCCGGCGCGCTACAAAACCATTCAGCCCTCAGAAATGTCATGGATGTGAAATCAAACGATTGAGACCAAAATGTTTTATTTGCACCGGACTGTAAACGTGTTTATTTCTTCTCTGGTGTTGGACTTTTTAAGGTCACTCCAGCTCGACTCGCGGCCTCTAGCGGCCAGTCAAGGAACTGCAACCACTTTTTAGTTCCTCGTGGGCGTCGGTGCAGAAGTAAGACGGTTGGCGCTCGCTTTCACGCAGAGACACGAGTTCACTTAAATTTACCAAACGCCTTCTTTAGCCGACTTTAACTGAAGCCCCAAACCTGATCACAACTATTGATGATGTGTTGAACTTGAGGGGTTCCCAATTCCTCTTTCCACCTAGGGGGAGTGGAGAAAACGAGGGCTTGGGGCCCTACGGATTGAGGGATTTCAGATCCTCACTAGTCTGATCTAGGGCCAGAAAAATTTCCCAGAATGCTTTTCGTCGTCATTTGCGGACTGAATTAAAAAAAAAACATGGCGGACATTTCTTATTTTTTAGTAAATAAAATCAATATTTTGAGCTAGTTTCTGCATAAAAATATGTTTTGATTACATGTCTAGCGAGATATATTTATTTTACTTTCATAATATTCACTCAGTGAATGTACATAATCACTTGTTTGCCCGTTGTTGCAACCTCACCAGAATAAAGACTGCTGGGAGCGGCTCTTCTCATCTCCGAAAACATCAGATCAAATTTCTTAACAGGCGTTATTTGGATAAACTGAACCCAGGTTGGGGATCTTAACGGTTACTTTTACGCCTGAAAACATATTAAAACTTAATAAAGTGGCATATTAAAAGCGCTACAGCTGAAATTAAAACAGCTTTTAGCTCTCAGATTCCTGATTTTAGGGGTGGTGCTGAAAGTAGGAGTAGTGGGAGAATTGGGACAGACCTGGGAAGATTTCAAGGGCCCTAAAATCTGTCCCTTCTTTTTTAGGGCTAGTGGTAGTGAGGGAGGGCTAGTGGTAGAAAGTAGGGGGAGTATTGGGATTGGGCCTTCGACTGGCATGCTACAATGATGATAATGATGATGGTGTGTTTGTTTGTTTGTCCACTCACCCGCACTCGTCCCTCAGGCAGTACTTGCTGTCGATCACCTGCTGGTTTTCTCTGATCATGAAGGTGTGGATAGTTGTGTTTTTCCCTGAAACACAGAAGCTTTTTAGAGAAAACTGGAACACTGGGAGGATAAAAACACCAACTGTACTGAAGATAAACACACAAACATCCTCCGGGTGTTAAAGTGTAAACTCACAGTCGACAGAGCTTTCAGGGCGCCGCTTGAAGATTTCTCTTCCACGGCCTGAAGAACAAAAACAATATTAACTAGAAAATTTCCTTGCAGAAGTTTGGAGAGTTCCACGGCGGCTGCTGCACATCTGTGTATATTGCTGCATTTTTCAGCAATAAAGGTGAAGGACTCAAAACTAAGAAGGGGTGGGGCTAATTTGCACCAATGAAGGTCAAGGACTCTAAGGTCAAAGGTCAGGGGTCAGATTTCTGCATTTCCCAGGTTAAAGTATATGAAGTCTGTACTGACTGAGTCATGTGACCAGTTCTGGCTGAATGAGTCAGCAGCTGAGCTCTGGTTGCCCCGGCAACAAGAACCTCGACTCCAGAACCTTCTGGTTTGGCTGTGAGAAAAACCCAGATTTTGGCTTCTGACAAGTTCTCAAATAACTCTGATTTGTGATCAAACCGTAGCTCTTAGCAAAAAAACAAAAACATCGTGAGAGACACAGAACCCGGCAGATTCTGACAATCTTAATTTTATTCAGATGTTCCTTAAAATGAGTGAGTAAGGTCAGTGCGAAGACAGAGTGAGATTCTTTTGAAGAAAACGTTTGATTACATTACAGTGAATGGGGACTGAGGCAGGAATTGGCGCCGCTCTAGCCCCCCTCGTTTAAATTTTGTGCATACCCCGCCTGTCAAAGTCACATTTTATGAATCCCAACACCTATGTCTACATTCTGACCAAAAATTATTTGTCTAGCTTTTATGGTTTGGCTGTGAGCTCGACTTACAAATAAAAAGTCAGGTTATTTTTTACTGTTTCTCCAACTCTAGCAACCGACACCCGCACTTTAGATTTGACAAAAAAGTGATTTCCAGTCCTCGCTTGAGTGCTCATATCTTGAAAAGTTTACATCTTAGGAAAAAACCGTTAGGTTTGGAGAAAGAAGAGAAGTTTTCCTCTGTTTTGAAGTGTGAATGATATTTCTACGTGCAGGTATGAGAAAGTTAGGTGACTCAGAAAAAAGGTGATTTTTTTTTTTTTTTTACTTTTTCCCATCCACTTTGAATGGTTTTTTTTGCAGGTTTTTTGGGAGTTACTTTGGGAAAATGGGAATTTCAAACACCAAAAGTCATAGCACACTATTCCCGATTGAGGACACGCCTCTTGGCGCAGCCGTGGCACTAATCACTGAAGGGTAGATTAGGTGTAGTTCCTCCTGCAGCCACCAGGAGGCTCCAGACTACTATGTTTAAAGCTTATAAGAAAACTTTACCAATCAACATTCAGAAACAATTTGAAAAAAGAGAAAGCAAGTTTAACTTAAAAGGAACGGAGATGTTTAAAAACCAAGATTCAGGACTAAATTGATGGAACGTTGTGTTTCTGTAAAAGGCATCAGTTTATGGAACAATCTGAACAAAGAAGACAAAGAATCCAAATCAAACATTACATTACATTTGCCGACGCACCAGTGTTTTTTACGTGAGAGGAGAAGAAGAAGACGAAGAGGACGTAAGTGAAAAGGAAGAAATAAGAAGAGCGAGGAATAAGAAAAACAACGAACGAGAAAGTGAAAAGTTAGTGTTCAACGTCGCTACGTGTAATTTTTAATGTGTTAGGCCATAAAAACACCGGTGCATCGGCAAAAATAGTCCCCGGTAATTCACTTCAGTTGTGGCTTTTATATTATTTTATTTGCAGCAGGGTTTCTTTATATTTGCAGCGTTTCTTTTTGTTTGCAGCGTTCATTTTATTTGCTAAGCGTTTATTTTATTTGCAGCGAGGTTTCTTTATATTTTCAGCGTTTATTTTATTTGCAGCGGCGTTTGTTTCTGTTTGCAGTGTTACTTTTATTTTCAGCAATGGCGGGTCTCGGCCACCGTAATGAATGAAATAAAGAATAAATAAATAAAACAAACTGCGTTACCTGTCAGGGAGAATACTGAGGACTCTCTGCTACCCCCTGCTGGTGGGGAGAACATTCTGCTGCCCCCTGCTGGTGGGGAGGACTCTCTGCTGCCCCCTGCTGGTGGGGAGGACTCTCTGCTGCCCCCTGCTGGTGGGGAGGACTCTCTGCTGCCCCCTGCTGGTGGGGAGGACTCTCTGCTGGCCCCTACTGGTGGGGAGGACTCTCTGCTGCCCCCTGCTGGTGGGGGGCAGCAGTGCACCTCCTCGCAGTACAGCAGGCTGCAGAAGTCCACGTCCGGGGGCCACGGCCCGGGGGGGCCGGGGGGGCTAGTTGAACCCCCAGGGGGGCTGGTTGGGAGGACTGGGGAGGAAAACCAGCGTCAGAAAAACAAAGACCTTTCAGCATTTTTACCTCTGGGTGATTTTATCAGAGAACATAATGTAGGTTTCCATATGCAGATGATACACAACTGTACAAATCTGCAGAACCAAATGATACAGCAGCTACTAACTCCACTACTAACTGCCTATTAGCAATAAATAAATGGATGAGTAATAACTAACAGTAAAAACTGAAATTCTAATTATCTTACCTGTAGTGGCCCAGGGCGTCGTCTTCAGAGGAAGGATGCTGCTGTTACTGGAGGAGACAGAAACAAAGGTGAGTTTAGACAAAAACCCAGCATGGAACTAGAACAGACTCAGCCTAATCATAAACTGGTTGTTTTTAATCTTCAAGCTCTTATTGGTCAGATTACAGCTTCCTCTGTCTCATAAAATCACAATGGTGTCTTCGTAGCATTGTTTCCACCAAGCATTGTTTCTCTGAAGTACAAGGTGTTTTTCCTCTCAGGTACCAAGCGTCGTTTCTTAACGTCAGTTTAAAGTGCCTTAAGAAAGTCCCAGACACACATAGGCCGTTAAAACGTTGCTACAGGTGATTTAAAAAGAGCTACATAAAAGGAACAAGTACTTTCATGGTCTGAAGGAAGAGTTTGGGTGTAATGAGATAGGAAGAGTGTTTCCTTTCATAATAAAAGCCTTAGTTTGCCTTTCATAATAAAAGCCTTGTGTCTTCCTTTCATAATAAAAGCTTCGTGTTAACCTTTCATAATAAAAGCCTTACCTGTGGTCTGAGAGGTCAAAGTCGTCTCTCATGTTCAGCAGGTACAGAGCTCCGATGGAGATGATGCTGCACAGACAGGAACAGGTCACATTTACGACCGTTTTAACTGTTGGAAACAGGAAGTGGCGTCTCGCCTCAACAGGAAGTGACATCGTTCCTCACCAGAAGGCCATGGTGGCCAGCAGTGTGAACACGCTAGCCTGGAAGATCGTCTTCTGCAGGCAGTAGCTGCGTTTCTGAGAGCGGCGTTCGTCCTGGACCTTCCTGGATTTACCGGACTCTGTCGTGGAGACGCTGCTGTGTCTCTGCGGACGTCGGCTGGACGACGTCCTGGACGAGGACACAAGAATAATAATAATAACTAGACAATTTCCTCGCAGAAATTTCGAGAGTGCCACGGCGGGCTGCTGCCCATTTGTGTACATTGTTGCATTTTGCAAGCGATAAAGGTGAAGGACTCAAAACTAAGTCCGATGACAACGCACAGGATTCTCTATGTCAAACCATGTAAAAGTTATAGCAGACAATAGGGACAACCAATCAGAAGAAGGGCGGGGCTAATTTGCACCAATGAAGATAAAGGAGTCGATACTGAGTCATATGACCCCACCCATGACTCTCTATGTCAAACCATTCAAAAGATATTGGACTATAACATATCGGCCAATCAGAAGAAGGGGCGGGGCTAATTTGTATATATAATATACAAATGTAAATATTTATATGTATAATAATAATAATATACATATATATCCCATGAACCTGTTCCCAGCAGGACTGGGGGTCATCTAAGGTCAAAAGGTCAAGGTTCAGATTTCTCCATTTTCCAGGGTAAAGTATATGAAGTCTGTACTGATTGAGTCATGTGACCAGTCTGGCTCAGTCTAATCAGTCAACAGCTGAGCTCTGGTTGCTAGGGGCAACAAGAACCTCGAAATGAGGAATGTTCCGGGTTTGCTTTGAGAAAACCCCAGATTTTGCCTTGTGAAAGTTCTCAAATAACTCGTAGCAGCTCGTAGCAGAAAAACAAAGACATCGTGAGAGACACAGAACCCGGCAGATTCTGACAATCTTAATTTTATTCAGATATTCCTTAAAATGTCTGAGTAACGGCAGTGCGAAAACAAAGTGAGATTTTTTTTAATAAAACTTTTGATTACATTACAGTGAATGGAGACCGAGGCAGGAATTTGCGCCGCTTTAGCCCCCCCCATTTAAATTTTGTGCATACCCCGCCTGTCAAAGTCACATTTTATGGGGGGTGGCTGGGGAGGGCTCGGGCGGGGGGCTGTGGCTGGGGCGTCTCCGGGCCTCCCGGGGGGGGCGGGGCCGTGGGCGTGGGGGTCCCACCCGGAGGGCCCGGCCCTGCCTGGGTGGGGGGTGGCTGTCTGCGCTGGGGGGGCATTGCTGCCTTGGTCCTCCGTCGCTGGGCGGGGGCCAAGTGCCCCTGCGGATGTGGGGACTCCGGGACCCTTGGGGTGTCCGCCGGGGTGGCCTCGGGGGGGGGTGGGGCCGGGTCCGGGGAGCGGGCCTCCCCTGACCGGGGGGTGCACGGGCGGGCGCGACGGCGGGGTGGCACCATTCCCAGGTATCTATGTCTTATGTTGTCAGTATGAATGGGAGGATGTTGGACCGTTTCCCCCTCCGTCTGGGGGCTCCGGCGGCGCCGGGGGCGCCCTTGGGGGTACGGTGGGGCCCTTGCCTGGCTCGGAGGGCCGGCCCCCGTCTACTGGACGGCCGGTGGGGGGACGCGGGTGTCTTATCAGGGCCGGCTTTGCTGGTCCTGCTTCCTGGCTTCGGCCTCCGCTCCCCCTCTTGCCCCCCCTACACGATTCATACGCACATAGGCGAAAGGCGGGGGGTCCGGGTCGTGGGGGGCACTGTCCCGCGGGGCCTGGCACTCCCCGCCTCACGGTTTTAACAGCAAAATAGACACTGCACATTCAACACTTAATAAATACATTTGACAAGGACACGTAGTTCGGGAGGGGGGGGGGTCTGTGTCAATCGATACTTGGCCCTCCCTCCTCCCTGTTTTTATGGCATTAATCACATGCACTCAACACAAGGGGCGGGAGGGGGTCCCACATCACCCGCGTTCCCTCACCGGCCTGGGCCTGGGACGGGTGGGTCGGGTTACCCGGGCCTGGCGGGGCCCGCCGTGCAGCCTGGGGTGCCTTCTGGCGGTGCTGGATCCCCCCGGGGAGGGGGAAACGGTGCGTGATTGTATGTCTGTGTCGGTGGGAATGCGGTATGGAAGGGTCCTGCCATGGAGGATTTGAGCCTCCATTGGCAGGACATCAAAAACTTAATAATTTATCAATATTATTTTATACAAAGATGGTTATTATTAGTATTATTATTATTAGTATTATTATTAGTATTATTATTATTATTATTATTATGTATAGTATATTATATTATTATTAGTATAGGTATCGGATAGGTGAATGGATGAATGAATGGGATGCCTGGGTCTGGGGCCCTCCGTTGTCGGGCCTGCGCGGGTGTCGCCTTGTTGGGGGGTTCCCTCTCTCCGGGCCCGTCTCCGGTCCCCCCCGCTGCCTCTACGGCGGGGCGCCCCTCTGGTCTTGGAGGGCCACTTTCGTGGGGGACGGGTGCGCCTGCCCGCGTCGGCGGCCGGGGCGGCTCTGTCTCTCCGGGCAGGCTGGCCCCCTGCCGGGTGGGGGTCGTTGGCCTGAAGGGTGAGGGCCTCCTGGCCGCGTGTCCGGCCCGGACCGGGTGGCCGGGGATTGCCTGGGTCGCGGTCAGCCGCCGCGGGATCCCTGGCTGCTTCTTTCCGCGCCGTGGGGGCCCCGCCCGCGGGCCCCCTCGGCCGCCGCCGGGTGGGGGGGGGGCCTCGCAGGCGGTGGGTTGCCTCCCTCCTACTTCTCCCCTCTGTGGGGTTGCCGGTGGCCTGGGTTCCGGGCTCTTCCTTGTCGGCCTCTGGTCTCGCGGGTGGCGGGGTTGCTCCCCCCCCTCCCCCACTATAGATACACTTCAGGTGGAGCTTTGTTTGGTTTATTACACACACACACACACACACACACACACACACACACACACACACACACACACACACACACACACACACACACACACACACACACACATACACACACACATATAGTCATTTAGTCACATGCATACACACACACACACACACACACACACACACACACACACACACATGCATGATCATATACATACACACACACACACATAGACATACACACTGGCTTGTTCACCTGCATGCTGGCTCTCTAGTTTTTGGGTTTAGGTAGCGGTAGCGATAGCTTAGCTCAGACTGCGATCAGATCTCAAGATTTAGGTCGATTGCTGTTCGTGTTTTGGATGGCTCCGTGCCGGTTTCGTGCTTTGTTTGTGGTTTTTTTGTTGCAGATTTCCAGTGCTTGACGTGTGTCTCCGTGTGTTCCTGCTTCCTGGATTGGCAGTGGATGTCGTCACCCCCCCACCCACCCCCCCCCAAAAAAAAAAAAAAAAAAAAAAAAAAAAACACTGGGTTTGTATGTGTATATTTATGTATGTCTACGCATATGTGTGCGTATATATATGTATATATTACATATAGTAATAATGCACATATATACACTTTTGGTTTCTACCGTTATGGTATCAATCAATAATATGTGTGCAGACAAGGTAAAAAAAAAAAAAAAAAAAAAAAAAAAAAAAAAAAAAAAAAAAAAAAGTCACATTTTATGAATCCCAACATCTATGTCTACATTCTTACAAAAAATTATCTTTCTAGCTTTCACGGTTAGGCCGTGAGCTCGAGTTACAAATAAAACTTAAGGTCATTTTTTTACTGTCCCTCCCACTCTAAAAAATGAGAGCTCCACTCTAAATTTGACAAAAAAGTGATTTCCAGTCCTCGCTTGAGGGGTCATATCTTGAAAAATGTACATTTTAGGAAAAAACAGTTTCAGGTTTGGAGAGAGAAGAGAAGTTTTCCTCGGTTTTGAAGTTTGAATGACATTTCTATGTCCAAGTATGAGAAAGATACGTGGCTCAGAAAAAAGGTGATTTTTGGGTTTTTTCCTTCCACCCACAGTGTAACATTCTGCCCCATTCACTTACATGGAAAAATCTCCCCATTAGTTGGGAAATTTGGAAATGTTTTTGCACTTCGTGCAAAAACTATTTGTGCCATCTCTCTGAAAATCCACAGGACTGTAGTTAAATTCAGGGCCTACAACTTTCTAAATCCCTTCAGAATTTTTCGAGTAACGGTGTGCGAGTGGTGAGGCCCCAAATTTCTCGCAATGCGTTCCGGATGGCGCCAAAAGCGCACATTTTTGCATGTTGCGCAAAAACCAGCACGCCAATTCATAGCAAGTCATAGCACACGATTCCCCCTTAAGGCGCACGTTTCTACATTTTTACTTTTCGCGTTTTCTCAAAGCTGCGGGACTAGTAGCGAACCGAAATCTGTCTGGAAAATGAATAAGTAAAATAAATCCACACAATAACAATAGTGCCTCTTGGCGCAGCCATGGCACTAACTAGAAAATTTCCTCGCAGAAATTTGCAGAGTGCCACGGGGGGGCTGCTGCCCATTTGTGTACATTATGATGAGATTCTTGATAGATTTCTAACAATATTCAGTGAATTGATTGGACGGACAGACTGGTAACAGAGAACTCAAACAATCACAACTCACAACTGGAAGGTTACAAAAATGTACTGGACTCCAATTATTCTAACTGTAGTAAATCTGTGAACTAATAAATCCATCTAACACTGACCTAACCTGAAATACGTACCCTAAGTCTAATTCTACATAACCTAATACAACACAATACAATAATATGCCAATTATGGTGAAGGACTCAAATCCGAGTCCGATGACACCACCCACGAGTCTTTATGTCAAACCATTCAAAAGTTATAGCAGAACATAGGGACTATCAAACTATGTCTTCATATATTTGAATTAAGCAGAAGTAATATTTTAGTTAATATAAATGTGTCTGTCTATGTGTGTGTGTGTGTGTGTGTGTGTGTGTGTGTGTGTGTGTGTGTGTGTGTGTGTGTGTGTGTGTGTGTGTGTGTGTGTGTGTGTGTGTGCGTGTGTATCATATTTAGCCAATCACAGACAAGAGTCTCAATTTCTGCTCAGAGACAAGTGACAACTCTCCCTGTGGAGGGAAACTTAGGACCTGCGGTTGCCATGTTGATAAGAACCTGCCTGGTTTTGGCTTCTGACAAGGTCTCAAATAACTCTGATTTGTGATAAAACCGTAGCTCCTAGCCAAAAACCGAAAACATTGTGAGAGACACAGAAGCCGCCAGATTGTGACATCTGACATTTTGACATCTGATCTTAATTTTATTCAGATATTTTAAAAATGAGTGAGTAAGGTCAGTGCGAAGACAGAGTGAGATTCTTTTGAAGAAATAGTTTGATTACATTACAGCCAATGGGGACTGAGAAAGGTATTGGCGGCGCTTTAGCCTCCCCCGTTTAAGTTTTGTGCATACACCGCCTGTCAAAGTCACGTTTTATGAATCCCAACACCTATGTCTACATTCTGACCAAAGATTATTTGTCTCCTTTTTACGGTTTGGCCGTGAGCTCGAGTTACAAATTAAAATTTGGGTTATTTTTTTACTGTTTCTCACACTCTACCAACCGACATCCGCACTCTAGATTTGACAAAAAACCTATTTCCAGTCCTTGCTTGAGTCCTCATATTTTGAAAAGTTTACATCTTATCTTATGAAAAAACTGTTTGGTGTTTTGGAGAGAAGAGAAGTTTTCCTCCGTTTTGAAGGTTGAATCTATTTTCTAACATGCAGGTATGAGAGAGCTAGGTGACTCAGAAAAAAGGTGAAATTATTTTTTTTACGTCCTCCCATCCACTTTGAATGGGGTTTTTTGGCCGTTTTTTTGGGAATAACTTTGGGAAAAATGGGAATTTCAACACCAAACGTCATAGCACACTATTCCCGACCGAGACACACGTTTTGATATATGATTCGCCTGGGTCCTCTGAAATTTGTAGGAGGAGTAGCGAACCGAAATCTGGGGGGAAAATGAATAATAAAAAACATGCAGGATAACAATTTAGGAGGATGAAGATCTGAGGATTGTCCAGTGGAATAAGAATCAACCTGTGAATTTGATTTAAAGTAAGTCTTGAACTGTCCAGGAATATTCCCTTCACTTGAATTTATCTTATTAATAAAAACACATATCTGAAAAATGTTGATATGATAAATAGTAAGAATGTGGAGTTTGTGAAATAAAGGAGTAGATGAAGCGTGTGACTCCTTTAATCCTAACACAATGTTTCTGTAGGACCAGAATTTTGTGAAGAGTTTTAGGAAAAATATTTGACCAAACTATATAACAATATGAGAGAAAAGGATAAATTAAACTATAATAAAGTGTAAGGAGACAACTCGTCATGACAAACTGACCAACACGCCTTATAATGCCAATGGATTTATTGATTTTTTTTGGTAACCGAGTCCAAGTTGAGAGACATTTGCTGTTGTAATAAAGAGTTTCTGAACAGCCAATCAGAGCGGAGCTTCCTCCCAGCTGATCCGTTCATCAACAACATTGAAGGTTAAACTCCTCATAAACGTCCATAAACTGCAGAGACGAGTCGACAACAGGAAATGTGAATGAAAACGCAGCCAGACGTCCTTGACCTGTGAATCCTCTGATAACGGCTCGGCTGACGTTACATAACTCGCTTTTATCAGTCGTTTTCTGCCGAGCTGCAAGTTTGACCTGTTACTGACCTCCATACGTAGTAAGCTAATGGAAAAAGTTGTCTTTGAACAAATTCATCACTACTGCGTTTTGAATGGATTGAATTCTGCGTATAAGGCCGACCACTCTACCTGTACTGCACTGACAGAAATCATTGATCATTTTTCAGCGTATATTGACAGGAAAATGATGGTTGGAACTGTTTTGATTGAATTTAGCATTTGATATTGTTGACCATGAGATATTATTAGCAAAACTAGCTGCATATGGGTTTTGTCCAACTGCAATCAAATGGATGAATAGCTACTTGTCCAATAGGACGCAGTCTGTATTTTTCAACGGTAGTTTTTCCTCCCCAGAGTGTGTGCAGTGCGGCGTCCCCCAGGGGAGTGGCCTTGGGCCGCTACTAATGACATGCCCTATGCTTTGGACAAGTGCAGTGCTACACTTTTTGCAGATGATAAAACTACTGTATTGTCCCGAATATAAGACGACCCCGATTATAACACAACCCTCTTTTTCAAGACTCAAGTTTGAAGAAAGATTTTTTGAACACCAAATTCAATTTTTATACAGAAAATAATTACAGTACATAAGAAACAAATGATTATAACAATATATTCGAGAGAAAAGGCCTGTTATTTTAACTATTTGAAGTCATTATCTTGAAGTTTGCATTATAACTTCTCCTCAGCTGCCGGTTCACCTGCCGAACTTCCACCCACTTTTCTCCAGATTGTCACTACGTTTCTCCACTTTCTGTTATCTCTTCTCTTATTTTCTTCTCTTTTCTTTCTTATACTATTTTTTATTTTTCTTCTTCGTGACAGGGGGTCGCTTTGGCCGGGGGAGTTTAGTTCAGCATTGGCTTTAAAGATATCTGGCACCATCTAGCGGTGTAAATGGGTATAACGTCTAGACCCTGAATGTAAGACGACGCCCACTTTTTCAGTCTTATTTCAATGCAAAAAACACTGTCTTATATTCGGGCCAATACGGTATGTGCAGTGCGGCGTCCCCCAGGGCAGTTGCCTGGGGCCGCTACTAATGACATGCCCTATGCTTTGGACAAGTGCAGTGCTACACTTTTTGCAGATGATACAACTATATATTATGCATTAAATAATATGACAGGGTTAAGGAACAAACTTCAATCAGAACTACAACTAATACTTCAATGGATATGTGAGAAAAAAATGGTTTTGAATGTGGCAAAGACTAAAAGCATCATGTTTGAGGCCAAACATGATGCTAATAATAACAACCAGTTGGGACATGAAGTCTATCGTGTCTCATGTGATGTTTTGTTGATGTCTTATTGTGTTTACGTTTTGTTGATTTATTGTGTCTTATGTGATGTTTTGTTGTGTGTGGACCCCAGGAAGAGTAGTTTAAATGTTTACATGCATCTGGATCTGTTATCTGATGGTGACTCCATAAATAAGTGAAGAATGATGAGGTTTCACCTACATTGTTGAGCGTATGCTCCCCGTCAGGCTCTTGAGCTTCTGCAGCCGCTGGTTCCAAACCTCCAGCTCCTGGATCCGGGTCTCCAGATTATCCGTTAGCTTGGACAGCTGCTGCACCGCCCCCACGTTCTCCATGAAGATCTGCTCCTGCAAGGCCAGAGTCAGGGTTAACACTGCTGCACCGCTGCCACGTTCTCCATGAAGATCTGCTCCTGCAAGACCAGGATCAGGGCGTTAACATAAGGATCTGCTCCTGCAAGACCAGGCTCAGGGATTAGCACCCCTGAAGCTCTGCTCCTGCAAGACCAGGACCAGGGTTAACCCTGCTGACCACTCCCACGTTCTCCATGAAGATCTGCTCCTGCAAGACCAGAGTCAGGGTAAAACAATGCTAAAGATCTAATCCTGCAAGACCAGGATTAGGGTTAACACTGCTGCACCGCTCCCACGTTCTCCATGAAGATCTGATCCTGCAAGACCAGGACCAGGGTTAACACTGCTGCACCGCTCCCACGTTCTCCATGAAGATCTGCTCCTGCAAGACCGGAGTCAGGGAAGCAAACACCCTAGTTAATGATGCAAACTTCGAATGAGGCAAAATAACAGGCTTTTTCTCTCCAATATATTGTTATAATCATTTGTTTCAGATTTACTGTCATTATTTTCTGTATAAAAATGGAATTTGGTGTTCAAAAAGTCTTTTTTTGAGTCTTGAAAAAGAGGATCGTCTTATAATCAGGGTCGTCTAATGTTGGGCCACCGCCCACGTGATTATGAATTCATGTGTGATTATGAATTCATGAGTGATAATTAATTCATGTGTGATTATGAATTCATGAGTGATTATGAATTCATGTGTGATTATGAATTCATGTGTGATTATGAATTCATGAGTGATTATGAATTCATGTGTGATTATGAATTAATGTGTGATTATGAATTGATGTGTGATCATGGATTCATGTGTGATCATGGATTCATGTGTGATCATGGATTCATGTGTGATCATGGATTCATGTGTGATTATGAATTCATGAGTGATTATGAATTCATGTGTGATTATGAATTAATGTGTGATTATGAATTCATGAGTGATTATGAATTCATGTGTGATTATGAATTAATGTGTGATTATGAATTGATGTGTGATCATGAATTGATGTGTGATTATGAACTCATATAATTGTGTGATTCTGTGAACAGTCAGGCTTTGACCAGCTCAAGGTTTCAGCCTCGACTGAGACCAGGACTAAAGTTTTACGACACCGTGGCCACACAGCTTTGGAACTACGGAAAAACCCCCATGGACACGAAGCTCAGCCAGGATTTACATATGTGGCCCCTTGGTGATCAGGAACCACACTCTGATTGGACAAGGACGAGCTGCAGGAAGGAGCATGGACTTCCTGGGCCCCGCTAGAGGAGAGAAGACCCCATCTCTCAACCTCGATTTCATCCTTCAAGAATTATTCTGCAGAATAATTAATCTTGAGACAGATTTTGCTGTAGTTATCATTTTCCTGGTAACAACCAGGTGGTGCCCCGTCTCCATTAAGTCATTTTGATAAATAATCTACCTTATTAATTATTAATAATTGTTGAAGGACAATTATTAATATCTCTCTTGATAACTGAAACAGCATTTCCTTATGGCACAACATTTATAATCAGGTCGTGTAATAATCGGGCTGATACGGTAAATAAGAGTCGTCGGCAGACGGCTGCAGCAATGCATTGTGGGTACAGTAGTAAAGCAGCAGTGCATTGTGGGTACAGTAGTAAAGCAGCAGTGCATTGTGGGTACATAAAGAGCAGCAGTGCATTGTGGGTACAGTAGTAAAGCAGCAGTGCATTGTGGGTACAGCAGTAAAGTAGCAGTGCATTGTGGGTACAGTAGTAAAGTAGCAGTGCATTGTGGGTACAGTAAAGCAGCAGTGCATTGTGGGTAGCAGTAAAGCAGCAGTACATTGTGGGTACAGTAGTAAAGCAGCAGTGCATTGTGGGTAGCAGTAAAGCAGCAGTGCATTGTGGGTACAGTAGTAAAGCAGCAGTGCATTGTGGGTACAGTAGTAAAGCAGCAGTGCATTGTGGGTACAGCAGTAAAGAGCAGCAGTGCATTGTGGGTACAGTAGTAAAGCAGCAGTGCATTGTGGGTACAGTAGTAAAGCAGCAGTGCATTGTGGGTACAGTAGTAAAGCAGCAGTGCATTGTGGGTACAGTAGTAAAGCAGCAGTGCATTGTGGGTACAGTAGTAAAGCAGCAGTGCATTGTGGGTACAGCAGTAAAGCAGCAGTGCATTGTGGGTACAGCAGTAAAGCAGCAGTGCATTGTGGGTACAGTAGTAAAGCAGCAGTGCATTGTGGGTAACGTAGTTACCTTGTCCACCATGAGGAAGTTGGGGATCTTCTCTCCGTCCGAGCAGGTCACGTCTCCAACTTCCTTCACCGCAGACGGAAGCAGCTCCTTCACCTCCTGGGCGATGACGCCTGGAACATTAGCTTAGCTTAGCTTAGCAGGTAAACACCTGGAACATTAGCTTAGCAACATTAGCTCTGGTTAGCAGCTCCTTCAACTCCTGGGCGATGACGCCTGGAACATTAGCTTAGCTTAGCAACATTAGCTTAGCTTAAACACCTGGAAAACACCTGGAAAACCTGGAAAACACCGGGAAAACCTGGAAAACACCTGGAAAACCTGAAACACCTGAAGCAGCTCCTTCACCTCCTGGGCTATCACACCTGGAACATTAGCTTAGCTTAGCTTAGCAGGTAAACACCTGGAACATTAGCTTAGCAACATTAGCTCTGGTTAGCACCTCCTTCACCTCGTGGGCGATGACGCCTGGAACATTAGCTTAGCTTAGCAACATTAGCTTAGCAGGTAAACACCTGAAACAGCTGAAACATTAGCTTAGCTTAGCAACATTAGCTTAGCTTAGCAGGTAAACACCTGAAACAGCTGAAACACCTGAAACATCTGGAACATTAGCTTAGCTTAGCAACATTAGCTTAGCTTAGCAACATTAGCTCTGGTTAGCAGCTCCTTCACCTCCTGGGCGATGACGCCTGGAACACAAGCTAGCTAGCAGGCTAGCATACGCCTGAAACATTAGCTTTGGTTAGCAACATTAGCTTTGGTTAGCAACATTAGCTTTGGTTAACAACATTAGCTTTTGTTAGCAGACACCAAACACCTGAAACATTAGCTTCGGTTAGCAACATTAGCTTCGGTTAGCAACATTAGCTTCGGTTAGCAACATTAGCTTTGGTTAGCAGACACTAGACACCGAGTGGTTCGGCGGTTGGGTCGCAGCGGCACCTGTGTGATGGGCGTGTCTACCTGTGTGGTGGGCGTGGTCTATCCCGTTGCTGCAGGCGAACTCCGGCCGGTAATCGTACTCAACGATCCTCATCTTGGTGATTCTCTTCAGCTGCTGCTCCGAGTCCACCTGGGGGACAAACACTGAGTTCAACACCGTGTTCCAGGGGCCACCAGGGGCCCCTGGAACACAGACACGGGTCACTGTGAACTTCGCTCAAAGCTGCTCCTCGGCCAAATGTCCTTGATGTTATCAGACGGCTCGATCAGTTCTGATCCAGGTCCACAGATGTTCCTGAGAGGGGAGGGCTAGTGGGGGCAGAGTCACCTTGTTTACATTCCACCAGGGAGATTGTGAATGGAGCAGCCGGCCAAGCTGCCCTGTCAAGGTCAGATTATAGAATCAACAATTATATTGAAAACAGGCAGACTCAGTAATTTTCCGTCTGCCTTCAGTCTCTGGTTCATCAATGGCGACTCCAATCAGATGAATTTGTGATCAATTCCCGCCAAGCCGAGCTTCCAACTTCTCCAAGGTCTTCTCCATCTTACCAATGAGCTCAAAGACGCCGCCAGCCTGAGATTCTGTTCAAGAATCACATCCAGCTTACGGCTTTGCTCCCCCAGCGTTAAAGTCTGAGTGTTGATCACCTTGCTTGATCCTTCAGCCACGTCCGGCAGCTCTGAAAGAGCCAGAACAGCTGTCGACCACTTACGCGTTTGTCGGTAGACCAGGAATCCCCCTCCTCCGATCAGGAGAAATCCTGTTATCATTAATCCAATTATGAAGCATCTTCAACGTCCTCGACAGACAGAATCACCAAACACAACGGTTTCCAATGTTTCCAGGAATCCATTGTGTATCCAGTAAAAAACATGTCCCATGGGGGCAGGAGGGCTCCCTTACCCCCTGACTTCTGGTTGTGCTGAGAGACCAGTTAATCAATTCCATGATTGTAGAGTTTGGGAGGAGTGAAAAGGAGAGACTCTGAAGACAAGACAGGACAAAAGCAGTAGCAGGACAGATAGATAATGGAGAGGAACAGAAAAGCGTCCGCCTTCACCGAGAGCCGGAAGAAGAAGGTTAGCACACACAGGATGCAATAACTTTTAATAAATGTTGCGTGTTTGATCTGTTCCGAGTCCGGAGTAAATCTTTTCAACTGAGCAGCAGCTACAACGTTAGCCAGTCCTCTGCTGTTAATACTGCAGGTAGCTAACAAGCTAACACTAGCCTATCATGTTAGCGCCATTTGTCTTATTGTAAAACCTGCTATTGCTAACTACTGTGTCCAGAAAGATCCCATATCCTTACTGAAAAAGCAGATATGCTTATTTTTCTGCAAAAGAATACCTAATTCTTCATATTTATGGTTGCAGTTCCGTTGGACTTGAGTTGATTGTATTTGTCACTGAACGTAATTTTATTTTTGAGTGCTCAGCTCAGATATCCTTTAAAAGAATCGATAAAGAATCGAATCGTTAAACAGAATCGAAAATGGAATTGGAATTGGAAAAATCTCATCAATTCCCCTCCCTAACCGGGACATCCAGGGTTAACGGTTCCCCCCGGTTCCCACCCCTCCCTAACCGGTCCCACCTCCTGGATGTTGTGCTTGGCTCGGCGGTCCGACGGCTGCAGAATGGCTCCCATCACTCTGGCGTTGCCGCCGACGACCAGCGCGTCGTCAGGGGAGTCGGTGTTGATGCCGACGCGGCCGTGACAAACCAGGGCGTCACCCGCCGCGCCGCCGCGCTGCCACAGGGGGTCGCCGTCCACCTCAAACTGGCCCGGGTTGGACGCCTGCAGGAGATTAAACAAATCTAACGTAAAGACTCACCTACTATACATATACAATTGCGTAATTAGTGCCACGGCTGCGTCATGAGGCTCCTCCATAGCTATGCCATAGCAATGGAGGAGGAGTGCAGGATAACATTTGTGCCTCTTGGCGCAGCAGAGGCACTAATGTTATCCTGCATGTTCATTATTATTCATTTTCCGGACAGATTTCGGAGAACCCACGAATCATATATCAAAACGTGTGTCTCAATCGGGAATAATGTGCTATGACTTTTGGTGTTGAAATTCCCATTTTTCCCAAAGTTATTCCCCAAAAAACGGCCAAAAAAACCCATTCAAAGCGGATGGGAAAAAGTTTTAAAAAATAGCCAAAATTCACCTTTTTTCGGAGTCACCTAACTTTCTCATACTTGCACGTAGAAATGTCATTCAAACTTCAAAACGGAGGAAAACTTATTTTCTCTCTCCAAACATCAAACAGTCTTTTCCTAAGATGTACAGTTTTCAAGATATGAGCACTCAAGCGAGGACTGGAAATCACTTTTTTGTCAAATCTAGAGTGCGGGTGTCGGTTGGTAGAGTGCGAGAAACAGTAAGAAAATAACTTGAATTTTTATTTGTAACTCGAGCTCACGACCAAACCGTAAAAAGGAGACAAATAATTTTTGGTCAGAATGTAGACATAGGTGTTGGGGTTCATAAAATGTGACTTTGACAGGCGGGGTATGCACAAACTTTAAACGGGGAGGCTAGAGCGGCACCATTACCTGTCTCCGTCTCCATTCACTGTAATGTAATCAAGCATTTTCTTCAAAAGAATCTCACTCTGTCTTCGCACTGAGCTTGCTCACACATTTTAAAGAATATCTGAATAAAATTAAGATTCTCAGAATCTGCCGGGTTCTGTGTCTCTCACGATGTTTTAGTTTTTCTGCTAAGAGCTACGGTTTTCTCACAAATCTGAGTTATTTGAGACCTTGTCAGAAGGCAAAATCTGGGTTTTTCTCACAGCCAAACCGGAAGGTTCTGAAGTCGAGGTTCTTGTTGCCGGGGCAACCAGAGCTCAGCTGCTGATTCATTCAGCCAGAACTGGTCACATGACTCAGTCAGTACAGACTTCATATACTTTAACCTGGAAAATGGAGAAATCTGACCCCTGACCTTTGACCTTAGCCGATCCCCAGTCCTGCTGGGAACCGGTTCATGGGATATATATATGTACATATATATATATATATATATATATATATATATATATATATATATATATATATATATATATATATATATGTATATATATATATATTAAATATCCCCCCTTACACGCACGCACGCACGCACGCACGCACACGCGCGCGTGCACGTGCACACACACACACACACACACACACACACACACACACACACACACACACACACACACACACACACACACACACACACACACACACACACACACACACACACACAGAGTAAATAACCCAGATTAAATGCTATATATTTGATAGTCCGATAACTTTTGAATGGTTTGACAAACTACCACCGTGTGCTGGATTTGGGTCCAAAACCTCACCCCGTAACAGATTTGTTGTAATTATATTCAGCTGTTTTGTTTTTCTTTTAATGACTGGAATAAAGAAATAAAAAGCGATGTTTTACCCGGACGATGATCCTCTCGGAGGCCAGAGCTGCTAACAGGAAGGTTTCTTCCCCGACGGCGGCGTAGAGACCGACGACCATCTGAAAATACCTGAAAACACGGGACGGTTCAGCTCAAACCAGCCTGAATTCATCATACATCAATAATCAGTCCACCGATCAATACTAACCTCTGATCAGGGTTGGGTTTGCCTTTCTTCCTCATGTTGTTGGCCGTCGTCTCGCTGAAATGCAGCCGGCCGAGCGTCACTTTGGTGATTTTCCCGCCGGGCAGACGAACGCTGGAGGAAACGAGGAAGTTTTATATCAAAACTGAGAGATTAAAACCGAACTCGGAGTTTTGACACACGTTTATAAACTCGTACCTGACGGGGTGGAAGGGTTTCTTGCTCCGGTCCGGCTGGGATTGCTCGATGGTCACCAGGTAGCCGGGAGAGTCCGACTGCAAGAGAAACATCTGGATGAAGAGAACGATACTGGTGGGATTTAAACCCAGATGTGCTGCATCTTAAACCCAGATGTGCTGCATCTTAAACCCAGATGTGCTGCAGCTGCAAACATCTGGCGCCTTTAATGGGTGAGAGGATGGAAACTGTCAGGAGGGTGGTTTGTTGAGGACCCAAAAGCAGGAGAGCGAGAGGCAGGAGTTCCAAAAAACAAGATTTATTTGAGCAAAAACACAAAACCAAACCAAAAGCGCTGCTGAGCAGATCAAAAACTTGGACCAGGAACACGAACAGGAAAACTGACGAGGAGAACATGGAGGGAGCAAACAGTACAGACCGACAGGGAGCAGGGGAAGACAAGACCAGATTTACACAGGGGGTAACGAGACACAGGTGCAACAATCAGGGCAGATGGAAAACAGGCGGGACAGAACTGAAAACACAAACTGGGGGAAATGTCAAACCCCGACAGAAATGACACCGGACGAGTTCGATGGATCCAAGTTCTCAGTAGCTGATCCAGATGTTGGGAATCGACAGGAAGTTCCTAAATCTAAAGGTAGAAGGTTTAGATCTAAAGGTTTAAGGTCACGCACCTTAATCCCGAACACTTTAATCTGAAAGTCCTGGACTTCCTGTCTCCCCCCCGGAGTCTGGACGGATCGTGGTTCTGACGAGACCCCGACGTGAACCGAGACCTGGAAGTGGTTCTTCTTCTGGCAGACGAACGACTCATCGGCCGTCGAGTAGTTGAAGCCTTTATCTGTTTCCACGTGATACGAAGGAGGAGACCTGGAACACAGGAGAGTTCTGAGAACTGGACCTGGTCCAGGTTCAGGGACCTGGACCTGGACCTGGACCTGGACCTGGGACTGGTACAGGTCCAGGTCCAGGTCCTGGTTCCTGGGCGGGGGCAGACCAGAACATTCAGACTCTCCTTGTACTCACAGTTTCTGGTTTCTGTCGTCGTACAAGCAGCTCCAGTCCCCAGACCGGTACGGTTCCCAGGTCAACATCTGGGTTCCCCCTAGACCCGGTACCGGTCCAGTTCTTCCCCCGTCGCAGCAGGACCCGTCCACCGCCGAGTCCTCGGACTCCGAACGCCTCCTCTTTTTACTGCAGCTGAAGGAAAACAGACACATGTCAGATGACAAGTGTGAAAAGTAGCTGCTGCAAGATCCTTCCTACGGCTTTTAAAGTCTCCAACAGTGATTATCCTTAAGGTTTAGAGTTATAGTTTATAGTTATATTATGATATATCATATACCTATATCTTTTTCACTCCTACAATCATGGAATTGATTAACTGGTCTCTCAGCACAACCAGAAGTCAGGGGGTAAGGGAGCCCTCCTGCCCCCATGGGATGTTTTTTGCTGGATACACAATGGATTCCTGGAAACATTGGAAACCGTTGTGTTTGGTGATTCTGTCTGTCGAGGACGTTGAAGATGCTTCATAATTGGATTTATGATAGCAGGATTTCTCTTGATCGGAGGAGGGGGATTCCTGGTGTACCGACAAACGCGTAAGTCGTCGACAGCTGTTCTGGTTCTTTCAGAGCTGCTGGACGTGGCTGAAGGATCAAGCAAGGTGATCAACACTCAGACTTTAACGCTGGGGGAGCAAAACCGTAAGCTGGATGTGATTCTTGAACAGAATCTCAGGCTGGCGGCGTCTTTGAGCTCATTGGTAAGATGGATAACACCCTGGAGAAGTTGGAAGCTCGGCTTGGCGGGAATTGATCACAAATTCGTCTGATTGGAGTCGCTATTGATGAACCAGAGACTGAAGGCAGACGGAAAATTATGGAGTCTGTCTGTTTTCAATATAATTGTTGATTCTATAATCTGGCCTTGACAAGGCGGTTTTGGCCGATCGCTCTCGTCACAATCTCCCTGGTGGAATGTAAACAAGGTGAGTCTGCCCCCACTAACCCTCCCCTCTCAGGAACATCTGTGGACCTGTTTCAGAACTGACCGAGCCGTCTGATAACATCAAGGACATTGGCTGAGGAGCAGCTCTGGGCTCATCACTTCACAGACACTTGCTGATAACCACCTCCCTCAACTCAACGCCTTCATCGGCCCCACCTCTTATCAGCCCCCCCCAACGCAGTCAACAGTAGGGATGGGCGGTATGGACTAAAAAATGTATCACGATAATTTCTGGCATTCATCCCGATAACGATAAAAATGACGATAAAAAAAATACCAATTCAACTCCACCTTTGTAACTATAAATCTATCACCACATTGTGTCTTTGGAGCCAAATCACTGCTGTAAAAGATACTAAATACTAAACTACACCAATTACATTGAATTAATAAAAAACAATTAAATGAGTCCACCTGCCATGTTTGTTACAGAAACACGTATCAACGGGAATTTATCTTTCTTTCTTTCTTTCTTTCTTTCTTTCTTTCTTTCTTTCTTTCTTTCTTTCTTTCTTTCTTTCTTTCTTTCTTTCTTTCTTTCTTTCTTTCTTTCTGTCTTTCTTTCTTTCTTTCTTTCTTTCTTTCTTTCTTTCTTTCTGTCTTTCTTTCTTTCTTTCTTTCTTTCTGTCTTTCTTTCTGTCTTTCTTTCTTTCTTTCTTTCTTTCTTTCTTCTTTCCTTCCTTCCTTCCTTCCTTCCTTCCTTCCTTCCTTCCTTCCTTCCTTCCTTCCTTCCTTCCTTCCTTCCTTCCTTCCTTCCTTCCTTCCTTCCTTCCTTCCTTCCTTCCTTCCTTCACGTACGTTGTGTGTTTTTCCGCGAGATGACAAATTCTTACCGTGGGGAATTTTTTTGACGGTTTATCGTGAACAGTAAAATATCAAACATTCCTAGTCAACAGGTTTGAGAGCCACGGCAACCGCGTCACGGCTCTGTGTTGGTTTAGCGGAGAACCATAATCCAGGCTTTAGTCATTCCATATTTATTCTTAGTTCTTAGTGTTATAAAACTAAGAACAGCAAACGTTTCCTTACCCAGGGTGCAATGCGGTCGCGGAGCTCAGCAGACAGTCTGAGGTGGGCGGAGCCATGTTTGGGACCCGCCCATGCCCGGTGACGTCAGAGGGGGGCGGAGCCATGTTTCCAGTGACGGGTGTCCCATGGGTGTCGGTGGGGGGAGGGGGCGACGGGGGGGTGGGGGGGGCGTAACTGTGGGAGTAGCTGGTGGGTGAGGTGTGTTGGTGATGCATTGTGGGTAAAGTGTGTTGGTGATGCATTGTGGGTAAAGTGTGTTGGTGATGCATTGTGGGTAAAGTGTGTTGGTGATGCATTGTGGGTAAAGTGTGTGTGCGCTGGTGATGCATTGTGGGTAAGGCGTGCTGCTGATGCATTGTGGGTAAGGCGTGCTGCTGATGCATTGTGGGTAAAGTGTGTTGGTGATGCATTGTGGGTAAGGCGTGCTGCTGATGCATTGTCCCAGGCCTGACGTAAGCGGTTAGCTGGTCGCGGGTCAGCAGGGGGGGATAGGAGGGGGCGGAGTCTCCACCCTTCAAATGCCAGGATGTGGGTTGAAGTTCCTCACGGTGCATCGACGAGGACGGTTGCTCGTAGTGGAAATCTGCCGATTGAAAAAAGAGAGTCAGACAGAATCTTTTCTAGATGCTTTTGTTGAGACACATTGTCACACGAAGTTCCAGCTTCCTACCCCCTGCAGAGGCGACACCTTGGAAGTAGCTTCAACAATGAGGCATTGTGACACCGTGGTTGACCTAAAATGTCAGTTTCCTCCCCCCCTGTAGAGGCGACACCTTGGAAGTAGCTTCAACACAGACTTGAACCACGGGAATGCCTTATGATGAAGTTCCTGACTGACTATGGGGTAGTTTCCAACTGAATGATCACATCTGACTGTAAATACCCTTTAATTGTTTTTTGTCTTTCCCCTTTGGTTTGTTGATTCTTGCCATTTGTGCTTTGAACTTACTGTATAAAAAGTCATGACTCCAACCACTCTGGGTCGGCACACCAACTCAGACCCGATCTGTGCTGGTCCGCTCACCGCCGGCTACTGAATACAACTCTCAACACCACAGTGGATTCCTGAACTGGATTCTATATTATTCCTCAACAACTTGGTGCTGTGACCCGGATGACAATAGACCTTCGATGGAAACTCCTTTTTCCAGACCAACGACACACCAGTGACTTCTATCCAAATTATTCAGAGGTAAGGGGTCCTTTTACAAAATCCCAAATTATTGTTGCTGGGTTGTTGTCGAAAGTCTGTGAATTGCAGTGCCAGAGAAAGGTCGACGTCATCCTGAAATTTTAGACTCGCTCTTCTAAAAAGGTTTAATATCTGGGGCAGCATTAAAGAGATAATGACCAGAGTGCCATGTTGGTCTGGGTACCAAGAGTAATAGTCCAGTAAGGGACTTATAGCATATGCAGGACTTGAGGTCCATAAGAAGTGTTGGGAACACTGAGAACACTGAGGGAAATAGACATATATGTAGAGGAACTGTTTTTAATAAGTGGGGATGATTTGCTCTCCCAAATACTTGGAGATATATTTCATTTTAGTAAGAATTGACTCGCTCTCCTTACATCAACAGGAATGATTTGTATCCTCTGAAGTAGACTGATGATCGGAAGAATTAGCATTGTGATTTGTGGGTAAAGGTAAGTGTAATTGAAGGTTTTCTGGGAGGGATCTTACAGAAAGAAAAAAAAATTTCAGTAGAGAGTCAGAGGAAGAGTTGACTGGTCCTATTAAGTACATGTACGATAATTACGGTACCAATAGTATTACGTTTGTTAAAACATTCATTGTCTATGAGAGCTACTACCATTCATTCGACATCAATTTGAAGTAGAAAAATCTCAACTTTATGCAAATGAGCGTCATGTCTAACATATTAGCCGGTTCGGTAGGCTAACAGGTTTAGCATGTTTACCATGTTTAGTAGCTATAGTTGGTTTAGCAGGTTCAGTATGTTAGCAGATTAGCGTGTTTAGCGTGTTTAGCGTGTTTAGCATGTTTAGCATGTTTAGCATGTTTAGCATGTTTAGCGTGTTTAGCATGTTTAGCATGTTTAGCAGGTTTAGCATGTTTAGTGTGTTTAGCATGTTTAGCAGGTTTAGCATGTTTAGCGTGTTTAGCATGTTTAGCATGTTTAGCAGGTTTAGCATGTTTAGCAGGTTTAGCGTGTTTAGCGTGTTTAGTGTGTTTAGCGTGTTTAGCATGTTTAGCATGTTTAGTGTGTTTAGCGTGTTTAGCATGTTTAGCGTGTTTAGCGTGTTTAGCGTGTTTAGCATGTTTAGAATGTTTAGCAGGTGTAACGTACCTGGTATCTGTGGAGGTGAACAGGCCTCGGAGCTGGAATCTGGAGGAGACTCAGGGAGCATGCTGGGAAAAAAACACAAGTTATCAGGGAGCAAGCTGGGAAAAAAACACCGGTCCTGCCGGACAGAAACTACCCGGTGCGCGCGGAAGTGCAGACGGCACCACGAGTTTTACGCGCCTGGGAGCTTTAAACCCCCCCTCTCTT
The DNA here is from genome assembly GCF_033807715.1 of Cololabis saira. Lineage (NCBI taxonomy): Eukaryota > Metazoa > Chordata > Actinopteri > Beloniformes > Belonidae > Cololabis > Cololabis saira. Next base: position 2,644,101 of record NC_084609.1, read on the forward strand.
CGAAGACGCCGCTGCTCTCACCGATCTAACTCCAAGTAAGAGGCAATTAGCGTCTGGGCAGATTTAGTTTAAGGCTTTTCGTTGTTTTCATCCTGTATATTGAATTTATACACTGTGTGACGCGTTGATTGTATTGTTACGCCTGTTTACGTGAGCTTTCACCGCCGAGTGATCGGACCGCGGCTCCCGATTGTATCTCAGAGCGGATGATTAGAATATCCGCCTTATACGATTTCTTGTCTCTGTTTATGTAATTGAACCATCAGATTTATCCGAAGTGTTGTTTTCCAACTGCTTGACACTGGTGGAAATACATTTCTGATTGAAAGAAGTCGTCTTCGTTTATTTTACCCATATTTGCCGCCAAGGTTGGTTGCCGAAGCTACGCTCGAATTTCCCCCTTCAATTATACTACGCGTAATAATTTCTCTTGAGACTGATCTTGTTGTTAAATTTATAATTTTCCTGGAAACAGGTGGTTCCCCGAGGATTAGGTCATTTTGATAATTCAATTTGATAATCTACTTTATTAATTATTAATAACTGTTGAAGATAATTATTAATAACTTTTGATAACTGAAACCACTAACCCTGTTGCACAACACCAGGGAGCATGATGGGAAAAAAGCAAGTTACCAGGGAGCATGCTGGGAAAATAAACATCTATGGATCTATTCATAAATCAACCCTGACTGATTCACGACCTGCACATGAAATACCGACATATTCAACCAGGACGAGACTAAAACATTGGGTGAATTTTTCTGGATTTTCTTAACATTCCTGGATTCTGATCAATCAGTAAAAACCTTGTTGATGTTTAAGCCGAGGGTTTTAGCTTCTTTCTGATGTTTATGCAGGAACTCTGAAGTAAAACTGGAGTAACAAGTGAGTCGTTTAGAGAAAAGGAACTAAAAGTATTAGTTACTAAAGTATTAGTTACTAAAAGTATTAGTTACAACCACAGGAAAGTATTTATGTCTAAGTCTTACAAGCTGCAGGGCTCCATGTTGTTGCTCAGGAATTCCTCTAGGACGCTGGTATCCACGGCAACCGAGCTGTCCAGACCTGCACACACACATATACACACACACACACACACACACACACACACACACACACACACACACACACACACACACACACACACACACACACACACACACACACACACACACACACACACACACACACACATACACATATACACACACACACACACACACACACACACACACACACACACACACACACACACACACACACACACACACACGGTTACAGATAAGGAACATAAAACTTCTCTTTCTGGGTTAAAGGTTTATTATTCGTTTTCAAGGTCAAACTTTTATGGAACAATCTGAATAAAGAAAACAAAGAATCCAAATCAAACATTACATTCAAAAGAACAATTAAAGCCAGAATTTTAAGTAAATATAATGAAATATGTTAGTTAAGTTTGATTGACATCCCCAAAGCCGGCGGTAATTTTATCTTATTTTAGTTTTTTATTTACTTAGATGTTGTTGTTTTTTTATTTTTAATTTATGTTATTTGTGAATGTATTTCTTGGAAAAAGGGGCAGATTAGATAAGATTCTTCTTCCTTCTGCTCCCTTTTCATTCACAATTTACCAACATTTGTATTTGTCTTTGTATTGAATTGTTTGTTTTATTTTTGGAATGAAATAAAGAATAAAATGAACTTTCCTGAGATTTCTCTCAACCATGAAACTTCTCAAGAACATGGAAGACCAAAAACATCTGAGTAACTTCAGTTACGCCCAGAAATCGATTAAAGTCTTGATGAGTCAAACGTTCTAGAGACTGGACTGAGTTCCAGATTCCATCAGAACCTCCTGCAGAATCTGTTGATACTTTTAAACTCTTTTAAACTCTCCAGACCAACCTGATCTCACAAAAATACGTGAAATGTCCACGACCTCTCACCACTATTTTCCGTGGCACGAACACGGAAACTGTATAATTCCGTGTGAGCACCACAGATATTGTATGGGCTCCGTTGTCGTGATATATACACGGATTATGACATTATTATTATGTATATATTATTCTTTATTATAGTGGCTAAGTTATGAGTTTTTTGACGCGCAAGTTACTGTTTGTTACTGTCAGTTTGTAGAAGCATGTTTTTAACGCTGTTTTAACAGTGTTTTAATGGTGTTTTGATGATTTTTAACAGTATTTTGACGGCGAGTATTTAACCGTGTTTTCTAGTATTTAATGTAAATTTGAGTATTTAACCGTGTTGTTTGCTGCCGCCATGACGACGGAGGGGGCGTAAGTGATGTGAAATTATTATTTTTAGCAAAAACCACAAACAATAGGGTATTACATGGTTAAGGGGTAAAACATGGTTAAAATTAATTTTCACACATTTAACAATTATATATTTAAAATATATTTACACAAATGTGTGTATCATCCCCTTAAACTACTATGTACACTCTTATTTTAGTATTAACAACCTCCATTTCTATTAAAAAAAACAATATTAGCTAAGAACTACATTTCCCATCAGTCATGTTATACAGCTTTATGCTAATCAGCGCCATATTTGTAGTCACATTGGTTTGGTTAACCCTAACGTATAAGAACATTTTAAAAAACATATCAATTGAATATATCTATTATCTAGTGCATCTGAAATAGTAACTACACTACATTACTACTACACGCAAGTTACTGTTTGTTACTGTCAGTTTGTAAAAGCATGTTTTTAACGCTGTTTTAACAGTGTTTTAATGGTGTTTTGATGATTTTTAACAGTATTTTGACGGCGAGTATTTAACTGTTTTCTAGTATTTAACGTAAATTTGAGTATTAAACCATGTTGTTTGCTGTCGCCATGACGACGGAGGTGGCGTAAGTGATGTGAAATTATTATTTTTAGCAAAAACCACAACCTTTCCTACTTCTAACCAATCATAAGTGATGCCTAAACCTAACCAGACCTTAGCCAGAGCGTCGTCCAGCCACAAAATATCATTTTTAATTGCTTTTGAACCAGGAAGTGGAGACTGGCGATATTTAAATTAATTGTTTTCTCCCATTCCGTCAAACACGTCAAATCGCGGATGTGTGGTCATTGATTACTGTTGCTATGGACGTGGAAGTAAACTGTTAATTATATTGTGCTTTTGAACGGTAAATATTAAAATAAACCATACACAGGTACATTTACAACTTATATTGAATCACTGTAAATACATCAGTCAGTTACATGATGTTAAATAAAGTATCCTAATAAACAAACATATTTACAATTCCTTAACATACATCATCTCTATAAAATGTAGTTACTATTTCAGATGCACTAGATAATAGATATATTCAATTGATATATGTTTTTTAAAACGTTTTTATACATTAGTGTTAACCAAACCAATGTGACTACAAATATGGTGCTGATTAGCATAAAGCTGTATAGCATGACTGATGGGAAATGTAGTTCTTAGCTAATATTGTTTTTTTTCACAGAAATGGAGGTTGTTCATACTAAAATAAGAGTGTATATAGTAGTTTAAGGGCATGATACACACATTTGTGTAAATATATTTTAAATATATAATTGTTAAATGTGTGAAAAATAATTTTAACCATGTTTTACCCCTTAACCATGTAATACCCTATTGTTTGTGGTTTTTGCTAAAAATAATAATTTCACATCACTGACGCCCCCTCCGTCGTCATGGCGACAGCAAACAACACAGTTAAATACTCAAATTTACATTAAATACTAGAAAACACGGTTAAATACTCGCCGTCAAAATACTGTTAAAAATCATCAAAACACCATTAAAACAATGTTAAACAGAGTTAAAAACATGCTTTTACAAACTGACAGTAACAAACAGTAACTTGCGAAAAACTCATAACTTGAAGAATAATATATACATAATAATAATGTAATAATCCGTGTATATATCACGACAACGGATCCCATTGACTTTGCATGGTACATATCCGTGGTGCTCACACGGAATTATACCATTTCCGTGTTGGTACCACGGAAAATAGTGGTGAGAGGTCGTGGGCATTTCACAGATTTTTGTGAGATCAGGTTGGTCCAAACCCCCCAAGGCTCATCCAGGACTATTCCAGCCTCCGGATGGATCTCTGGGACTCTACAAGGAAGCTTGTGAAGTCCTGGAACAGCTGATGCTTAGCGCCTTCACAGATTCCTGGAACATTATTAACTGACCCTTTTTAAGCAGACCTTGGTCTTCTTTCCAAACACCCTGGAAGGTCTTATCTTATTCTCTGAAATGTGCTGGAGAGATTTCTGGGCCTCACCGTTGAAGAAGGGTTAGGGTTAGGGTTAGGGGTTAGGGTTAGGGTTAGGGGTTAGGGGTTAGGGTTAGGGGTTAGGGGGCTAGGGGGTTAGGGTTAGGGTTAGGGGGCTAGGGTTAGGGGTTAGGGTTAGGGTTAGGGTTAGGGTTAGGGGTTAGGGTTAGGGTTAGGGGGCTAGGGTTAGGCAGAAAGACAACAATTCTGGAAAGATTTCTGGTCCTCACCGTTGAAGAACTGCTGCAGCGCCTCGTTCTCTCCCAGGACCTGGACCGGCAGCCGCCCCGATCCAGGATCCATGATGGGGGGGCTGGTAGAGCTCCAGGGGGAGGAACTGGTGGAACCAACAACCCTGAGACCAGAACACAAACAGAATACTTATATACAGTATGAATGTCATAATAACCAGGAAAGAAAGTTCCATCTTGAAAACATTACATAAAGAGTCACGTGACATAACTCGTGTTCTGGGTCTCTGACGCTATATACCATATTAGCCTGAATAAAAGATGACCCTGATTATAAGACGACCACTAAAGGGGAGTTTTTCTTGCAACTGTTTGTGTAGTGACCCCAAACCAAACAAAAAAGGAAATCACTGAGAGGCTAAGTGAGGGAGCATGGTACTGCTGATGCGCTGCATAAACGACAAGACATTTCCGTGTTGTTAAACTGTGTCCGCATTTATTCTCCTCCAACGCTGGACAAACAGCCAAAAGCAAGGCAAGATATTTACTCTCTGTCCGTATATTCAAACGGTAATGTTGGGGTCGCCCATATGCCCATGTGAACTCGGAACTTATAAAATGTATGAACATTTTGTGAAGGTGTATATTCAACTTTGAAAACGGCTCAGCTGAAAATCGGCTGTAATGTGCCTCCAAAAATGGCCGACCTGAACTACAACCCCCAGCATGCCTTGCGTGTGGGGGGGTGGCGCCTACAAGCGGCGCGCATCCAATCGCAATGAGGCACCGATGACGTCACTGCAGCGCGCGTAGGATCAAAACGCAGCGCTGCGCGTTCATCTGTCTCTTTTTCCTTCATCAACCGGGGGGTCAACACGTCCTTTTGGCTCCGGGCCAAAGGTCCCATCTCCTTTTCTCCCCCTGGCTGGGGGGAGGGGTAAGGCCCGCATCGGACCGGGCCCGCTCCGTTGCACCTGCGGTTGAAGTGGCGGTCCCCCGGGGAGGCTCCGGCTTCCACTAAACTCTGTCCTCTAAGTTCACAGATCCGAGCTTCCGACGCCCACGCGCTCCCGGCAACCAGATCGGGACACAGCGGCAACTGAGCGCTCCGACTGAACCCTCCCTCCCCGCTCCGAGCCCCTGTCTGCTAACCGCGCAGGGATCGGGGACGGACGGCCGGCGTCTCGCCGGCGTGAGCTCTCCCGGGGCCCGGACGGCCGCGCGTCGGCGACCGGCGCAGAGAGGGAAGCACGGCAGGAGAGACCGGTCCCCCGTCGCGCCTAGGAATGCGTGTGAGCCTCCGTTGGTCCGGAGACACGGCCCGGCACGAGGCGGCCCCGCCGCTGTCTAATCCGTTTCAGGGGAAGGGACGGCCCAGTCGACAAAACCCGCAGGCACCCGATCCGGATCCCAGAGGAGACGTGAGCCCGTGAGCGGCAGATCAGTAGGACTAAGAACGGTTCAGAGCTGTGTGAAGTCGGGATCTCTGTTTATCAGTAACTTAAGAGCGTTTTCAGAGCTAAATCTGTGTTCAGAGCTGAGATTACATCAGCATCATTATCAGGACTGTTGTCATTAATTTGTAGTCACCACTTTCTGCTAGTCATTCATGTTTTAAAGCGCCGTTTCGCCAGTTGATCACGGTTTAAACACCGGGATCACCACCCGTTCTAGATCTGCACGGAGCGTGGTTACGGTCCCGCCATCTTAAAAAAAAAACGCAGCCATCTTTATGCAGCCACAATATTTTAAACCGTACATGTTCGTGATATCATTTTTATTATTGCTTTGATTTCTTTTTCCCATTCCATGCATTTAACTTTCATTTCATTTTATTGATTGTTGTTTTCCTAGTTAATTAATTGTTTTATAATACTTAAGTTCTGCCATCAGGTTTATTTGGGGTGTTGCGTTTATCATCTTTTGACACCTGTATGTAAATAAATCCTGATTGATTTTTAATGAGTGGTTGTTGTTATTTCATGCAAGTTTTGGTCACAAATTGATTTGTTTAAGCAGAGCCTAGTGTTCGGATATCACGCCTTCAACTGTTATCCTGTAAGTGATAGTAGGATTTGCTGTTCTGCAGGATAATTCAAATCATATGAGACTGATTTTCTGCTGTTTAGTTATCATTTTTCCCCCGGAGTAAGGCACCGGGGGTGGTGCCCCTACGAGAATTATTATCATTTTGATAATTCAATTTGATAAATAGTCAACTTTATTAATTATTAATAATTATTAATAATATTCATTAATAGCCTTCGATAACTGGACAGCCAAGCTACCCGAGTTGCACAACAGTAATCAAGCGGTATAATCAAGCGGTATTCAAGCGGTCAACAAAAAATGACCCCCCCCCCCCCCCCCCCTCTCCATGCAGCCGCCGTGGTGAACAGGTGAATATTCACCCATTCATTCATTGACCCAGATTACTACCTTGACCACACCCCCCGTGACATGAGTGACAGGTGTCAAACTAACAGCTGATGCCAACGTAAACATAAATATTTAGCACATGGCACCTACAGTTTGGTTTAAGGTTTTTCTCCCACTAGGGGAGTTTTTACCTCCAGTGTTTATATAATAATTGCTCGGGGGTTCATGTTCATGTTCTGGAAACATCCTGGAGACAACTATGTTTTATTAGACGCTATACAAATAAAATTGAATTGAATTGAATTGAATTGAATCAGCTGGAGGATCTTCAGGAATTACTGGAACATCCCATAATAAAACATTAATCTGGTCTAAGACAAAAACACCTGATCAGTTTCAGCCTGGGAGGAAGTTCGTACCGCTGTGACGTTAAAACCACCTCTGGTTTTTCTGTCCTACCTGTCGGGGATTTAAGTGTCTGGAATAATCAGGGTTTTAGGATCATAATCAATACGATCAATAAGACGTGATCAGTCTGTCGAGATTGAGAGGTGAAGGAAACTCTCATGCAGATACACACCAAAAACAATACCCAGTTCTGCTGCCAGACCAGAATGATTCTTTATGAGACTTCATCGTTTTGTAACGGCAATAACGGTGACATTTATGCACATTTATCAAAACTAACTATTTCTGAAGAGTTTGGTCTCTTAGATCAGATCAGATCAGATCAGATCAGATCATTCAGATCAGATCAGACCAGGTCGTCATGTTTGTTCTCACCTGAGCTTCCAAGATGGCCGCCGCTCAGACGCTGATCTGTGTTTACGGTTTCTCCCCAGGTAAATCTCAGGTATAATCTCAGGTGTATTCCATGAGCAGGTTCAGCAGGTCTTCAGCAGATCTTCAGCAGATCTCTGGTCCTCCCGCTCCTCACAACCGGTCCCAGGTTCTTCTTCTGTGGTGCCGGCGGTCACAACCTGGAACCTGGAACCATCCGGAACGTTTTCCTCAGCGTTGGCTCTTGATATGTTGGACTTTGAGCTTTGAACAGGTAACAGCTCTCACACCTGAGCCATAAACCAGTCATAAAGCAGCCAATCAGCTTCCTGGAAGGAAGGAACACACAGTCACTATAAAACACACACAACCACATACATAAACACACACTAACACACACACACACACACACACACACACACACACACACACACACACACACACACACACACACACACACACACACACACACACACACACACACACACACCTGGGACTAGGGTCGCCACCTTTCAGAAATAGAAATAGCCTAATAGTCCAGTCATTATATGAAAAAACCTAGGACAAATTGCAACAGTAGCAAACTCAACTGATTTTTTATCCTCATTATGTCCTTAGTGAGGGAAAAAAAGTCCCAAGGAATCCCATCATGGGAAAGTTTTGAAAACGACCTATATATATTCATATTGAAAAATGCCTGTTATAACATAGTTGTGAATGGGGTTCAAAATTTTACTTTTAGATATCACTATAAAAACTCACAGGCTGATTACACACACAAAGACAAGGAAAAAAGTCAATCACAACTTCATTGAATTATTCTGTTTACTCATGCAAATCACACATTATCTTATTTGATATGCACCAATTAGCATACACGCCAGAACTAATCAAAACATTTGATAAAGACATTTTTTTCTTCTTGGAATATTAGTAGATAGGCTCTGTGGAGCTCAGTCCACGAGGATGGGGCTCAAGGGTTTATGTCCGTGGGGATAGGTCCATGGAGATGGGGGCTCTGGTGTCTTGGCAGGAGATAAGGCTGAGGGATGAACAGGAGACGGTTAGTAAGGACAGAGAAAAAAATAAGGTAAAGTACAAAAATGGCTAGACTGGTCAAATAATTAAATCACTTACACAATACAACACTACACAATCTAATCTTCATCCTCATCACAGGCCATCTGTTTTGAGTTCATGCAGCTGGATCCTCTGCAGTGTCCACAGGCCGGACTGCACTCCATGGTGTTTCTTTTGCAACTGCATCTTAGGGTGCTGCATTCAGACTGGCAGTTGCATCTTATGACCCTCAAGAGCTTCTCAGGTGCAGGGGGTAGGGTGGTCTTGACTGGCACAAATCCCTCGCCAGACTTGAGCCAACCCCAGTCTGTCGGACTACGTTCGTCTGTAAGAAAAGATGCACTTTGTCATTCATCATGAGTATTTGGTACTGTCCGAGCAGGAATGAGACACAAGATTATTGTTATATTGACACACTTAAATGTAGGTATATACATGATCAGTGCAAGAACAGTAAAAATGCAAATGTACTGGAGGCTGATGTCTTCCATTCCTGTACTTGTAGGTACACTCTCAGGCTGTGGTATTTTGCTGCCCCTGATGTAGGTGGTAAGGCCTGTGGCTCAATATGAGTGGAGCTTGATGCCACTTTCTCACAGAACCGATGGTATCGGAGGGAGTCCAGGGTGTCTGCTGGCTTGCCATTGTACAGTATCACCAAGG